>NC_041220.1:27531882-27709488 GCF_002837175.3 Physeter macrocephalus | reverse complement strand
CCCCAAAAAAAAAAAAAAAAAAAAAAAAAAAAAAAAAAAAAAAGATTGATAATCAGGCTGGCACCAGTTTCTCACCAGCAGTCCTAGATAACAAGGAAAAACTCTATCAGTGCTTTCAAAGTTTTTAGGGGGAAATTATTTTCAACCTGGAATTCTGTACCCAAACTATCCATCAAGGGGGAGAGCAAAATGTAAAACATTTTCTCAAAGTTTACCTTCATTTTTTTAAAAGGAAATCACTTGTAGTAGAACTCCAACAAATTGAGGAAATAAACCAATAGACAGGATGATATGAATCCAGGAAACATAAGTTCAACTTGAGAGAGCAGTGGAGGGAAGTCCTGAGAAAGTGGCTGTCTGTTAGGAGATAGAGAGTGATGTCTGTGGATTGGAAGGGGAGGGAAACAGCTCCAGGAGGGAGGGCTCCAGAAAATGCGGCATTTGGTGGACTAAACAGTCTGATGAAAACACTGGTAAATTCTGAAGTTGTGATAAAGGAACAGAAGGGTTCAAGTAGAGAAGCAGAACCAGTTTGAGATGATAGAAGATTGACAGATAACAGATTAGACAGATAGATAGATAGAGATGGAGAGATGAATAGCTAGAGAGATGGATAGATAGAGAGATGGACAGATAGACTGATTACAAAGGAATTGGCTTACATGATTGCGGGGGCTGGTTACAGAAGTCTCAAATCTATAGGCCAGGTTATCGGGAAGAAAATATCATGGCAGGCTTGAAACCATAAGCACAGACTGAAACTGTTGTCCATAGGTCCAAAGAAATTCTTTTTCTCTGCGGGAAACGTCACCCCACCCACTTTAACCTCCCTTACTTAGAATCAACTAATTGGGGACTTTAATGGTCAAAATCCCTTCAGAGCAACACCTAGATTAGAGTCTGAACAACAGAACTCTAGCCTAGACAAGCTGGCCTATCAAAAACCTCATCCCATGTAGGCAAAATAAAAGAGAAGAAAATGAATCAGAAACTACAAGAAAAAGATTCACATCATCAGGAAGTTTTGGTCTACTACGGTACAGCACAGGGAGCTACACTCAATTTTCTGTATTAACCTATATGGGAAAAGAATCTGAAAAAGAAGGGATATGGGTATATGTGTAACTGAATCGCTTTACTGTGCACCTGAAACTAACACATCATTGTAAATGAACTGTACTCCAATAAAAATTAAAAAATAAAATAAAATTTTGATTACCTAAAAAGAAAACAAACAAAGTTATGGTCCAAGTAAAAAACTAACATTAACTGTTATTTTGATTACATGGTAGAACACAGAAAAGGAGAATCCATTTGAACTTGACTGTAGAAACATTTTCCGTTCAGGGGCACAGTTGTTGTGATATTGGAGGAAGCCTGGTGATCTAGGCTCACCACCTGGCTCTGGATGGATACTATTTACCTAGTTATGGTAGTAAACATTGTTTATTGGCTTGGAACATGTAGAATCAACCTGTGGGCAAATCACAGGAGACTTGACTCTGTTTAAGGAACACAGTGTAAATGCCATCAACCTTGACATTTTACCAACAGAGGTTCAGGTAACAAGGCTGGGAGGAGAAGTTAAGGGCAAAGTGAAGGAAACAAGAATCGTGAAATTGCTACACTGGGACTGTAACAGGGAAGAACAAATCTGACTCCATATTGGATCCATTTCTTTTACTTGAACCTTTGTATTCTATTGCTTTTGCTCCAAGTTAATCACTAAATGGATGTTGCCTATCATTTAAAGTATACATAAGGGCCCATCTCCTGGAACCCTTCCTCCCGTGCCTGAGCATGAAGCTAAAATACCTTTGTTTAAGCTCACAGGAAACATGCTCACCAGGCTCACCTGCGATCCAGAGTCTGGCCAGAGGCAGGAAACATTTGCAACAGCTTATCACCTTGTTTACTTTACCTCCTCACGTCCCTCTCTTTGCTCTGTAAGAGAAACTAGCAGCCAAACCTGGTCAAGATGGTTCTTTGGGACACTATTCCACCATGTTCTCGGTCTGCTGGCGCTATTCCTTGCCCCAGCAACTTGTCTCTCAATTTATCAGCCTATTGTGTAGGCAAGCAGTACGAACTTGGACTCAGTAACAGGAGAAGGCAGGAAGGGGATGCGGGAGCCATGTAGACTAGCTAAGTCCTCTGTCCCAGTGAGAGGGATTCAGTAGGATAATCAAATAGCTTGGAAACCCCATTAGGGGATGGCAGATAGGGAGGGAACTTTAGGGGGCTTTGGGAGACCACAGTAAGATTCATGATCACTCAAGAAAGTAATGGAAAAATCCTGAAACAATGTGGGCTTGCTTGACTCATAAAGCAGAACAAGTCACTCAACATCAAAGCCAGATTGGCTTTTGCTTAACAACAAAATAAAGCTAACTTGATTAGCAACAAAATAATCGCACAACAGAAGCACGAGACATGCCCCCAAACAATAAAACAATGGTGGCATGAGACCTACATCCTGCCCAGTGAGCTCAGTAAGTTAATGATCCCCAAAACATGCTCTTTGGCCCCTAGGACATGCTCTTTGCACACTGCCCTAAAAACAATAAAACAACAGTGGAGAATAAGGCCTACAACCTGCCCAGTGGTGTCATCAAGTTCATGACCCCCAGGACATGCTCTGTGCACACAGAAAACAATCATTTGTGGAAAGGTGACATTTCAAAGTGAAAGACCCTCGTTGCACTGAGACCTGAAATAATTTTTCCAAAGTGCCGTGACAGTCCTGGCCTGACCATGTAGGGACAAAAAACCCAACCTGGAGGAGGAGCTGATGTTGAAAGCATGATGTCTACTCAAGAAAGACAAAGAAGGTCCTCTCCTCCTCCCCTCTCTTCCTTTATTATAAAAATGTAACCCACTAAGTACTCGGGGGGCAGTGCAGTGCTTGCCCGCCCGCTTGTAAGCCTCACAATCATCCTATTCTAATAAATCACTTCTTGTCCATCACTTTGCCTCTCGCTGAATTCTTTCTGCACTGCGACACAAAGAGCCTGAGCCTCAGCAAGTCCAGACATCAGGTGAGTGATTCTAATTAAAAGACCATGGGTTCAAGTCCCAATCTAAGTTACATCAGTTTCAACGGGAGGGAATCAATAAATGAGGTCTAGAATTGATAAATCAAGACATAGAAGTAGGGCTTCCCTGGTGGCGCAGTGGTTGAGAATCCGCCTGCCGATGCAGGGGACACGGGTTCGTGCCCCGGTCCGGGAGGATCCCACACGCCGCGGAGCGGCTGGGCCCGTGAGCCACGGCCGCTGAGCCTGCGCGTCCGGAGCCTGCGCTCCGCAACGGGAGAGGCCACAGCGGTGAGAGGCCCGCGTGCCGCAAAAAAAAAAAAAAAAAAGACATAGACGTAGAAGCTTATTATTTAGAGCTGTGGAGATGGCAACCAAAAGAAAACAACAGATGGAACCGTGGTGAAGCCTGAGCAGCAAAATCAGGAAAGGGGAGAGCAGAGTCCAGGGTAGTTGCTTTGCAATCATGAGTCCTTCTGGACTATTGGATTGTTACTTAATCATGTGCATTTTAACTTTATGAAAAATTTAAACAATTCTATCTGTCAACAGAATCTCAAACCAAAGGGCCATGTGAGGTTGGTAAGAGATGAAATTAGACACAAGAGAGCACTGTGTTGATCACAGCATTTATAACAGGAATCCAGGACTACCGCCCAGTCTTCTATTGCCTGTGTCCTCAATGAAGCCCCCCAGGATTGGTGTTTGGGGGTGAAGGTTCAGCATGGTGGTGCACCCACCCAGCCTGGAGAATGCGGAAGAATACCAGAGAATAAGTCAAGTATGATGCGGTAATAACGTAATATCTGACCCCTAACCAGTATCAGAGGGCGTCTCTCCAATCTCCAGGCTTCTCAGGCCACATGTTGCTCACACATACAGTTACCTCAGAGCAAACAGCTACTTGACTACCGTGTGAAGGAACCGGGGGAGAGGGGACCATTTTGGTAGTGAGCCCAATTCGATTAGCGTGTCACCCCACACTGCAGGTGATTCAGGCTCTCCTTGAAACTGTCCCAGGTTTTACTTCCTCTTTGCAATTTCCCGGCAGCCCTGCTCCAAGGCTAGATGAAATCTTTACTCTTGCCAGAAGCCATTTTCAGTAAACATTTGCTGGGTAAATGCTCGCATACATGAATGAATGAATGATTGATTCGAAGCTAGAGGAAGAAGCTTGCAAGGGGGGTTTGGAAACAAGCGGGGTAGCAAGTGGGAACCTGAGTCTCTTTGAGGCTGTGGGTGCCTGGTGGGCTCGTGAGGCACGTACCGTGGGGAACAGCGAGTTGGGGGCAGACAACAGTCTTCTCCTTTTCCTCTTTTTGCTGTCAGCTCTGAACTCAGCTCCTGTTTCTCTCCTGCCTTGGGTGGCTTTGACCCTGGCCTGGGCTTCCAGGGCGCCCCTCGTGTTCTACTCCATTCTGTTCAGCATTTGCAACGTACATGCAGCTGTCCCTCCTACATATGCGATGCCAACTTTATTTCTCCATATTTCATAAGGTTCCTATCATTTCCTTTCTGGCCTTTCTTCTTGCGAAACATCTAGTCATTTTTAGGGATCCCTAGAGAGAGAGGACAGGTGTTTCAGAATGATAGTGACATATCTCATTGAGCTCTTCTGCACCTGGGAGCTTTTTCTCCTTCTCTCTCTCCCTCCCCTGATTGATTTGAGCCCTCTGAGTGAGACTTTTTTAGCAATAATTCCAAGTTTTCAGTAGAATCACCACAGGCAGTTGTGCAACCCAGAAAGAACTCCTGGTTTTTAGTATTATTTAAAAGCCAAGGGAAACGGGGTTGGGGGAGGGATGGAGTGGGAGGTTGGGGTTAGCAGATGTAAGCTATTATATAGAGAATGGATAAACAACAAGGTCCTACAGTATAGCACAGAGAGCTATTCGATATCCTATGATAAAACATAATGTAAAAGAATATTAAAAAAGAAAATATATATATACGTATATGTATGTATGCATAACCGAATCACTTTGCTGTACAGCAGAAATTAAACAACATTGTGAATCAACTCTACTTCAATAAAAAAAACAAAAAAAGCCAAGAAAACCAGCATGTGACGATAGACCATTCTTGTCGCTTTTGACAGCAATTGCACCAGGGCAGTAATTCTAAAGAGGGTGCCATTCCACGAGGAACAGAAACACAGAACCTCTTTTTTACCATCCCCAGCCAAAGAGCCATGATGTTCCTCTTTCTAAAAGCATAAAAATGGAGTCAAAACAAGAATTTTCCTGGGAACATCTCATGGTAATTTCCAACAGAGAAAACAAAGTAATAAAATTCATAGAGTTAAAGAGCTTGGCTCATGTATAAATAAAGCAAGTCATCACAATTTTAGAAACCAAGAGCCTATGAAACTGCAATTTTAAAAGCTCAAACACTGCTCAGTAATTTTATTACGAAATTTGCATTCTGACCTGTAGGACAAATATAAATGAAATTTAAAAGTGCCTCCAAAGTTTGTGTGGGGAAAAAATGGAGGTATCCAATAGCACTTAAAATGGGGGTCTGTTGAGGGTAGTGCAATGGGAGAATAAGAGAGGGGCACCCAACACTGCCTGAGACAGACATCAGGGAGGCTACACAGAAGAGGTGATGCCTCAGTATTTCTTGATGATGAGTTAGGATTTTCCAGGCAGCAGAAGGGACTCTCAGGGAGGGGCTGTGTAAGAGCAAGCCACTGTCATGAGTGAGGATGACAAGTTTTCCAGTGTGACTGGAGCTTAGGGCCTGTGTGGGGACATGCAAGGGGATGGGAGGAGCCAGACTATGAAGGGTCTTTGCCTACTCTGCAAATAGTGGCACTTTATTGCTTTCATGATTATGCACATCTTCTGCGGCAATAAGGACTTACCGGAGGATTTCCGTCAGCGTAGAGAGGTAACATTGGTATTTTAGAAAGAGGGTGTAGAGGATGGATTGGAGGTGAGGGAGGCTGGAGGCAAGTTAATTACCGCCCTTCACACACATCTCTCTTTGCATACTCTCTGGATAGATTTTTACTCACCTAAGCCCGATGCTTATACTCCAATTATTGATGCTGATAATTTGCTTGTTAGTAACAGTTTGCTGGGAGTCATCTGACCTCATGTTCATCCATTATCATTTTGTTTTAACCCCAGTTTGAACAAGATCTCACTTTTCTGAGCTTTTATGCCCTACACACATGCCCACAAATATATAACAGTTTAACTAAAACACCACACCTAGTCGGAAAATAAGAGCTTGCAAAATATTGTGAACATCACTTTCAGTTAGCACTAATTTGCAGTCTCTGAAATGGTGAGCATGGGTGCCATCCTTGCCACAGCATTGGTTCAAGTGTCTTAATATTTTATTTCATAATGCAAAACCTTACAGTTTTAGATATGATCAAATGATGAATGCTCTTTATATATCACCAACAAGATGCTTTACCTTGCCTTATCTTATTCATTCTTTCATTCCACAAATATTTACTGGGCCCCTACCATATCCCAGGCAATGTTCAAGGCACGGAGGATAGATATACTGTGGCATAGACAGAAAAGGTCCCTAATCAGGTGGTGACAAGGGCTAAAGAGAATTCAAGTAGGTGGTGTGACAGCGAGTGCCTCGGGGCCACGCCTGCCAGAGAGGTCAGCAAGGACCCTGGAAGTAAAACTCAAGGAGGCGCCATCCTGCAAACAGCAGGGAGAAAGCACTGGAGCAGGGAGTGTTCGTGCAAGAGGGAGGGGCTGGTGCAGAAGAGCTCGGGGGGAAGGAGCTTGGTGCGTTTTGAGGATTTGGATTGGGGTGGGATAAAGTGAGGTGGGAGAGGTAAGCAGAAGCCAGTGCATGCAGGACATTGGCTCTCAAACTCGAGACCCCATGCCTCCTGAAAAAAATATACTTTATATTGCCCTTCCTCCTGCCCTAAAATGAAGTTCCCAGATAACATGGGGTTTTTTCCACCTTAACTGTTTTTTAAATTTAAAAACATATTAAGAAGACAAAAGCTATCTAATTCTCCTAGGAAACAAAAGTGATGTTAAAACTGAAATTCCAGCCCCGAGTTTGTGGGTGGTCCGTAAATTAATGGACCTCATCCACAATTTTTCTCATGAGAAGAGTTAAGACCCTCCTACGTGGCCCATGTCAGTTATCCGTTATTTTGTTATAAGGTTGTTATGACAACCATACTCCATGCATTGGGAAATAATTTGTGCTTCATATCCAAGGGCCCTCATCTCATCCCTCAATGGATGAATACAATTAGTCCAAAATTTTTACTCTTAAGCTCGGACTGGTGTCATCCACCAATGACTAATTCATGCTAAAGGAATAATTTTAAAAAGCAGTTTATAACAAAGTACTACTTTTGTATCATAAAAGTAGCAATTACTGTTTGCATTAAGGGCAGGATACATAAGGGACAACTTGGGCTCCTGTTCTCATGAAAAACTACAAATGAAGTCCATTAATCAATATTTACTGGTCACCTACAGAATAGGCCCTGAGATTTTTTGGTTTAAAAATCACTTGCGGGCTTCCCTGGTGGCGCAGTGGTTCAGAATCCGCCTGCCAACGCAGGGGACACGGGTTCGAGCCCTGGTCCGGGAAGATGCCACATGCCGCGGAGCAACTAAGCCCGTGCGCCACAACCGCTGAGCCTGTGTGTCACAACTACCGAAGCCCGTGTGCCTAGAGCCCGTGCTCCGCAACAAGAGAGGCCACTGCAATGAGAAGCCTGCGCACCGCAACGAAGAGTAGCCCCCGCTCGCCGCAACTAGAGAAAGCCCGCGCGCAGCAACGAAGACACAACGCAGCCAAATAAATAAATTTATTAAAGAAAAATCACTTGAATGTTTTCTAAGGGAATTTGATAGATCCCCTTTTCTAAGTTTTAAAAATCTTTCTTTTTTGTACCTTTATTGAGATGTATATACAATTTTCATATACAACTTTAATACTGTTGAATTTGAAGGCAGCTACAGTGAATTTTCAAACAAACCTAAATAAATTAAAAAATAAATCACCCCTCCGGCTCAACCAAACATAATAATGGCAACTACTGTTTACTGGGCAACAACTCAGGTGACAGGTATGGCAAGCAGCACTTTACATAATCATTCCTAATGTCTACAACATCCCTGAAGAGTTTGTTTCCCACTTTACAGAGAGAAAATCTGGCCTCAGAGGACCTGGAGAACTTCGCAGAGGTCACCACGAAGGGAGCTCCGGGGCCGGGATCAGGATGCAACTCTCTGACTCAAAGCCTTTCTCTCTCCCTCACTTCATCCTGCACCCAGTCTCCCCCAAAACAGAAGCTAGAGGCTGGAATATATATATAGAAACCCTCCACCCATTTTAAACATAGATCGATGTCACACCCCATCGGGACCGGCTTCTCAAGGGCTCAAATTTTAAAGCGTTTTAGCGTCCTACGGGGATTAGCTTCAGAGACGTTTCTTAATGGTGTTACCTTTAATGCCTTATGCTTAAGTAGAATTACATATCCTATAAAGGTTAAATTGCTTTATCTTGTCTCCTTCCTCTCAAAAGGACCTATGTTAATTGAAGTTTCTAAATATATTTAGGCAACCAAGGGGGTGGGGTAGGAAATTTGGTAGGGCCCTGAGTTAATGGATTTTACTAGATACAAGTGAGCTATTAATATCTGATGACTGGTAAGAGTAGAATCTGCTGTGTACTTAGGCAGACACCCAGGGCAGAGTGGCTGCCAGTTCACCCAGTTAGGAATCATACCCTTCCAGAAGTAGAACAGGAGCCTTCCATGTCCCGACCAGCAGAGACAAAATTACACTACCAAAATAAATCCTTGCCTACAAAGGGATAAACAAGAATCTGGAATGTGGCACTACACAGAAGGACAATGGCTGAAGTTGTGGCAAAGGATGAGAATGTACCTAGGATGAGAATTCCCGGTGGCGCGTTCTTTCAGCAGATGAAGTAGAATCTGGGTGAAAGCACGGAAGAGTGGTTGAATTCTTTGGGGTTAGCAGAGCCCCAAGACTGGTGGTGAAAGTTACAGGTCTGAGATCAGGTGTGGCAAACGTTCAAGTAGAAATGGAACCAGGAATAAAGAAATATTTTTAGAATTAGAAGTCACCAGGCTAAGAGATGTCCTACCAAGGATTAGTCTCTAAATTAGGGGTGATGTAAATGAAAATCAATATTTATAAGCACCTCGACGGCACAAGGATTTAGCAAATAGGATAAAACTTTCAATATAGTCACCTCAAGCTTCTTCAGTCAAGAATCCACAGATGGGTATCACTCATTTGGAATCTAAAAAATATAACAAACTAGTGAATAATTCAAAAAAGAAGCAGATTCATAGGTACAGAGAACAAACTAGCGGTTACCAGTGGGGAGGGGGGAGAGGCAACTAGGGGTGCAGAAGAAAAGGGGGTCGTTATGGGATTATATGAAATCATGTGTGTGAAACTTCTGAAAATTGTGAAGCACTATAGAATTTAAAGCATCTTTCATTCAATTTAAAAAAAGAAAAAAAATGCAGAAAAACAAAACAAAACAAAGACTCCACAGATGGGATTCTTGTTGGAAGCATCAGGGGAAAATGGACAAGATTTATGTTTTATTAACATTAGTTATGCTACACACTGGGCATTTCTTTTTTTTTTTTTTTTCCTTTGCCAGAACCCACTGCATTTTTCTTTACTAGAATGTTTATTATTGTTATGGGGATTTGAAAAATTCTTACGGGTTTCAGGTCATCTACCAACTCCCAGAGGTACCGAAGAGCCTACCACCCCTCTTTATTGAGAGGCCTGCATTTATGAAGCCCACTGGGTCAGCATCACCAATGCCACCAAGCCAGTACTAAGCATTCACAGCATGCCTGGCTCTGCACCAGGCATTCAGTGTGAATCACACAACCTGCGCAAACATGGCTATTATTTTCCCATTTTACAGACAGTGAGACTGAAGCTCAGACATTAATTCATTTGCCTGAAATGACACAGCTGGAAAGTGATGGAGCAGGCATTAAAGCAGGTCCCTATAACTCAGGTGCCCTGACTCAACAATCACATCCACATGAGATGGAAATAAGGTGGAGGCGACTCTGACCCAAGACCCAGGGAAAGAACATTTTCTTCCTCAGGTTCTCAAAGGGTATCTAGTCCTAAAGGGTAACAGCAGCTCAATTTCAATTTTTTTCTTCTCTCTTTTTCTCCTTTTTAAAACTTACTCTATGTTAAGGGATAAAGGGAGCTGAACTGTGTTACTTGGATTTATTTGGTTTTCCGATCAAGGGGGGAATTTACACATTGTCAGCTTTTCACAAAGTCTTCCTTAGAGAAGTCAGTCCCTACCTTTTAAATATAATACAGCCCTGCCTGTTAAAGATCATGTTACGTTTCAACTGGAGTGAATTATGGCCTCTCAATTGCCAGCACCGAGCTTCCAGATCTGCCGAAGAGGTTTTCAGTTCCACTGCTTGGAAACTGCAGCCCTCAGGATTCCCTACAGCACCCTCTTTGGGGACCACTGCCTTGAAAACCACTTAAGAATGATAAAAGTCACCAGACTCAATAAAAACAGACTTTTCAGTAAACTGCCTACAATTTTTCCAATTCCACTTCTCCCAGAAAAAAATAAGAAATGTATATGGAACAAATAAATCAACTAACATGGAGGCTAACAGCTCATCTACTATGTTGGGGGAAACCTAGCAGTGAAATCTAAATCTAGTACAATAACTTGCAAGGCTTGGGCAAATTATTTCTTTTTAATAAGTTTTGCTAGTGTAAGAAAACACTGTAGACCCAATGCAGGCAATACACGAAACATATTCTTTTAAGAAAAACCTACTGCTCTAAATGATTCAGCTGGTATTGTATCGGCCCAGAAATTACCTGAAGTTTCCACACCCATGGTCCCTCGAGCTGGCAGTGGGCAAGCAGCTCTTCTACTTTACTCTTCTTTCGCCTGCTGGAAATCTGGTGTGCTTTGGGAAGTGGAGGAGGCTGCCCTCACATTCTAGAGCAGCTAGGATCACCATCTTCCTGTCCTGCTATTGTATCCGTCTTACTGCCTTCCATTCATTCCGCTTGCTGACCCTGCTCTTATTATGCACATTATCGTTGACATCGTATCATCTGGGGAAGCAACTAGTCCATAACCTGAAATACAAGAAATAATTCTCCCAGGAGCCCAGAATTCTATCCCAGGAGCTTCATCAACTTCACTCTTCCCCACACCTGTTTCCTCTTTCTTGAGTTCCTATTTTATTTAACTGTATCACGAACCCTATGAACTGAGCAAGAAATTCTTCAGAAATCCTTTCCAAAACCTCAGGCACAGGGAATCTTTAAAAGGCACAGATGACGTAAATTTGTGTGTGTGAAATATGCCAAGCACTGGGGAGAAGGAAGCTTTTCACCTTTCACTTTGCTCCCCCTCGGATCCTGGGATGAATCGATAGACGCTCCTAAGTCTCTCTGGCTTTCTTTCCCATTTGTCTTCCCTTGAAGACTGATGTTCTTCTGGATTCTTTTTTCTCACTACAGTAGTTCTGCAGGTCCCTTGCCCTAATTCCACTGTAAGCCCCTACACTGTCTCCTCCATCACCCTAAATGACCTCAGTATCCATGCTGTTAGACCATATCATTCATTCATTCATTTTTTACGGAGTACCTATCACGGGTTAAGCACTATCTGGTGACACAATGATGGGCAAAAACACTTGTTACCTAGTCCAAGCTCTTAATTGCTCACCACAGGACAGGCCAGTAAATCGAGAGACGAGGTGTTGGGGCAAGGAATAGTGACTTTAGTTGGAAAGCCGGCAGACCAAGAAGATGGTGGACTAGTGTCCCAAAGAACGATCTTCCCCAAGTTAGAACTCAGGCTTCTTTTATACTAAAAGGGGAGGGGCTGTGGCTGGTTGTTACAAACTTCTTGGTGCCGGCATTCTTTGTTCTTGCAGCTGTCGCTGTAGGTCAGGTCATGGTGTTCCTATAAACCTGCAGCAAGACAAATATTATTCTCTGCTCTGCAACTTTTTCCCTCTATGTGAATAGAAAAGTGTTATCCCTTTAAAGGTCAGAGCCTTGAAGATGAGCTATCCTGTATATTTCAGGCTCTAGGCAACATTCTTAACTCCTAGCAACAGAAACAGAATACAAAGTCAAAGAAACAGATCCAATATGGAGTCAGATTTGTTCTTCCCTATGACACACTTAACTCCTCTCAGCCTGCTTCTTGGTTCCTTGATTTTCTTTCCTCCAACCACTTTCACAACTCTACCCCACAAAGCACCCTTTATGAAGGGCCTTGGTTCAGGATTGATTGTCTGAGATGCAGCATTTTCAAATTTCTCTGAGTGATGGAAGGAGAGCAGGCTGTGGTCATTCACACCAGACATGCTCTCTGGTCTCATCCCAGTTTCCCAGCGACTCCTGCTTGGTTTCTCGTTCCTCATTTGCTTCTTAGCCTGGACCACCTAGGCCACCATTCCAATGATGGTCATTAGTCCCCTTGAGTTTCCCCAGGACTGCCTTGTCAATAATCAACTCTGGGAGTTTTACCACAGTCTTTTTCTCTAATCCTGCCCCCGATTCCAGAGCCTTTATGGAACCATGAAGATGGGATCGACTTCCAGGCCATGTCCCCCACCTCAGCTTTGCCAGTGATGCTCTCCCAGGGCTCGAGCTTATTGCTGGTTGAGTCCTCTCTTCAGCACCTGCCATGGCCTTTCCACTCTTCCTCAGCCCAGCCTTATCCTCTTGTGGTGGATGACCTCACCGAAGAGGCACACATCATCTCACAGGCGTGCGATAGCTCTTTGTTCTAACACAGCCTTCCTCATATCCTCCTCTCTCCAGCCACCATATTCACTTCCTTGTCTTCTCTGCACCACTCAACTTTTCTAGATTCAATGCTCTTTGCCTCCACTTCTTTAGTCCAGACTCTCTAACCCTTATCTGTTGGCTTTATGTACCACCCCCCAAAACTTCTAAGGTCGCCAGAGACTTCCTAAGTACCAAGCGTAAACCTTTTCTAAGTTCTCACCTTTCTGCATCTGTTCTCTTCATGTTCTTTAAACCCTCCTGACTGACACGCTCCCCTTGGTTTCTACGATTCTTTTCTACGTTGTTAGCTCCTCTCTGCTCCTTGTGTGTATGCTTCACTGTAGATTCTCTCCTGGACTCTGGACGGTCATAACCACTTCTAGGTTGAGATCTCTAGGAGCTAAAATTCTAGCGGGGGAAATCCCATTTTTAGTATCACATATACAAGATCTTTAATGACCTGGCCCCTTCTTTCCCCTCCATTCTTTCCTTTACCATTGCAAATTGCCCTACACTCCAGCTACACTGCATTTTTGCCCCCAAAGGTGCCAGGCTCTCCCACCCTCTGCCCCTCCTGCCTGGCACACATCCTTCCCCACCCATCCCATGCCCATATCATTCCTAGCCAGCACACTAAGACTGAGCCTGGAGACACCATCTCCTGTTATAAGTCTTCCCTTACTCTTCTGGTCCCGTTTATATCCCCTTTTGGGCCCCTCGCTGTCACAGCACTGTGTCATTGCCTATTCACTTGTCTGCCTCTATCAATAGAGTGCAGGCTCCTTGAGGGCAGGGCCGAGGATTTGTTTACTTTTATCATCCTGCACGGTGGCTGGCACAGGACTGGTGCCAGTAACTGCTTAACAAATGGAGCCAATCATCATCTCTCTAATAAGACCAACCTTTAGACCTGAATTTCCTATAGCCTGCTGAGCATCTCTCTGCCAGGTTATCATAATTGCCTAGTTCAAGGATAAACTTACTTATCAAGGGTTAGTACAGGTGACTTTGTTTCTTCTTTTTGTTTTTCTTGGACTTAAAAAATCTTGCATGAACAAGAACTGCTTTGGTTAAAATTACCTATAAAAATGATCTATCTTTAAAAAGTCAAATGTGTTCTTACTTGCATTGCTTGCAGGTAACGAAAACGCAAATCAAACTACATGAAGCAGAAGAGGGGATTCTCCCTAAAGATTCTGGTGTGTCCCAGGATTGCCAAGAACAGGAACATGGCAGCACTTGGGAAATCCTAGACCCAGGAACCAGGATTCCCTGAGAACCCTATCTCTCTCACTTTTTGTCTCCAGCACAGAGACAAAAAGCAGAAGAGATGGCAGGAGACAATTCCCAAGGTTTACCATAGCTTCAGCCAGGCACAGAAAAACCCTCTTCCCTATTTCCAGTCCCAGAACAGGCCCCTGCCTGGACCACGTGACAGTAGCCAGACGGGACATCACATTATACTGTATGGTAAATCCCACAGTAACCCTGTGGGTTGGAGATGGGTCTTTAGAAATTGGCGGGCAGATGCTGGGGTGTTCCAAACAACAGGTGACTGTCACACACACTTCTACTCAGACTGTTCTCTTGCCTCAAAGTTTCAAAATGCTTCCATCCTTCAAGGTTCAACCTTAAACACCACTTTCTCTATAAAACCTTCACTGATTTCCACTCAGCTAAGTCCGAACATTTTTCTTTCCTCTATGCTTTTCATTTTGCCTTATTTTATTATTACAATTTTTTAAAATTTTATTCGTTAATTTATTTATTTTTGGCTGAGTTGGGGCTTCGTTGCCCTGCGCGGGCTTCTCATTGCGGTTGCTCCTCTTGCTGCAGAGCACAGGCTCTAGGCGCGCAGGCTTCAGTAGTTGTGGCTTGTGGGTTCTACAGCGCAGGCTCAGTAGTTGTGGTGCACAGGCTTAGATGCTCCGCGGCATGTGGGATCTTCCCGGAACAGGGCTCGAACCTGCGTCCTCTGCATTGGCAGGCAGATTCTTAACCTCTGCCCCACCAGGGAAGCCCTTGCCTTATTTTATAGTAAGTTTACATGTCTGCAAACTGACAAGAATAAGAATATAATGGAATTAACTCTAGATTTTAATTTTTTTTTTTTTTTTTGGCTGCACTGCGTGGCATGTGGGATCTTAGTTCTTCGACCAGTGATCGAACCCGTGCCCCCTGCAGTGGAAGTGCAGTCTTAACCACTGGGCTGCCAGGGAAGTCCCAACTCTAGATTTTAAAATCAGACCAGAATTGAAATTCTGATTCCCATACTACCTAGCTAGGTGACTTTGGACAAGTTATTTAGCTTCTGAATTAGTTTCCTCATTTATTAAAAAAAAAGGACAAAAGGAGTCAAGGACATTGTAGCTCACACATCCTTGTGAGGATGAAAGAGAATGTGTGGAAACTTCAGGCACAGAGCCTGGCTCAGTGGACACTCACAAATTGCTAGTTTTCTCCCTTCGGGTTTCTCTCACTGAGCTGTAAAATCCTTTAGGTCAGGATTTCCCACTGTGCTTATTAATAAATGCCTTAAAGGTAAGTAAGTCTTCCTCAAATGTTTGTTGAATTGAACTCCTTTCAGATTGTCTCCTGAGGCAGATTTAATCAGTAGTATTAATACTCATTGAGAGGTCCCTAAGTGCTTTGAATGTATGGACTTAATCTCCAAGATAACCCACGAGGTAGGCTTTATTGCCTGTTTTTTTCTTTAAATTTATTTATTTTTGGCTGTGTTGGGTCTTTGTTGCTGCGCATGGGCTTTCTCTAGCTGCGGCGAGCGGGGGCTACTCTTCGTTGTGGTGCATGGGCTTCTCATTGCGGTGGCTTCCCTTGTCGCAGAGCATGGGCTCTAGGCTCACGGGCTTCAGTAGTTGTGGCATGTGGGCTCAGTAGTTGCGGCTCGTGGGCTCTAGAGTGCAGGCTCAGTGGCTGTGGTGCACGGGCTTAGTTGCTCCACGGCATGTGGGATCTTCCCAGACCAGGGCTCGAACCCATGTCCCCTGAATTAGCAGGCAGATTCTTAACCACTGAGCCACCAGGGAAGTCCCATTGCCTGTTTTTACAGATGAGGAAATAGGTGCAGAAAAGTTCAGAGACTTGCTGGAGGTCTAATTCTATGAAGTAGTGGAGTGAAGCAGTGGCTTCAGGGCCCTCCACTTCTAATCATCCCACTTAGTGCTTTCTTAGGGGCAGAAAACATGTCTACTAGGAAACAGTTCACATTGCCTTTTTTGTTTGTTTGAACTAGCTTAAATTTTTTCTAGTAATCCAAACAAGTGGTTGCTTTGACTTTTTCATTCCTTTAATTAAAAACTTCCAGGAGACTTAAAAGCCTATGGCTGATGACAACAGTCCTAGGATTTCAACAAAAATACAAATAACTGCAGTTGTACGAGGACCACACTGCCAACTCCTAGGGTCGTGGACCCAGTACGGGTCCACATCTGGACAATCTGGGGGTTTCACCTGGTAGATCTCCAAGCTGGCTGCCGGCATAGCTACACCAATTAACCCCTTGCATAACTGTCCTAGCAGGCAGCCCCGGGAACTTGGGGAAAGCGAAAAATAGCTGTCCACTAGGAACAAGGTGAGAAATCCTGATCTGAGCTCTTTATTCTTAGACAATTTCCAGTTATACTTCATTGCTGAAGCCTGATAGTTTTATATATCTCCTTTAATTACAGCTCACCAATCACCATTGTGTATCCAGATCACCTGTGCCAGGAATGATAGCAGGTGAGAAAACAGAGTACGGGGGGTCAAAGAAAAGAGTGAGCCCATACTTGCATGGCAGTTAAGTTTGCCAGGTATATTCAAACACATTTTTCTTCCAATAGATCCTCCCCTCAACCTGTGATGAGGACACAACGACACTATCTCCATTTTACAGATGAGGACACAGAGGTTCACAGAAGTGAAATGCCCTAGCAAAGCGTGAACGTGTGTTATAACGGAGGTCTTCCATTCAGGGCTTTCTACACTTACGCCATGATGCTCTTGGAGACAGCAAGATGCAGCAGAAATTTCTGCTTGGTCATAGTTTGGGGAATAGAAGGGGCTGATAAATTCCTCTGGGAAAGAGGTATAAAAATGTACAGGAGAAACAGTGGCATCTCTCTGGCCAGGGAAGAATCTGAGTCTCCCCAAATCTGTGTCCTTCGCGGGCAAACTCCATTTTGGGGGTGAGGTGGGGCTGAGAGAGAGAGGATGGGCTCATCCTAGTCACAAGTAGATGGCAGAAGCGATCATCCTGTCTCGCTGCAGTTTTAGCTCTCCCTCTTCCCCCAATGTTACATCCTTTCACATTCACCCTTGCATCCTCATCTGAAGTTGAGAAACTGGGACTTTTGGTGGACTGAGAGGCATCCACCAATAATGGCTGCTCACACGAGAAAGCCTGTACGTTTAGGTCTGGAATTCCAGGTTGTGCAAGTTAGCTTTTTCTTAATTTTTCAAGTTCCGTATGTCTTTTCTTTTCTGATTTAAAGTGACTCTGCTCTTTTCGTGATTCAGTCTCCCTGTCTCTGCAATTTAGGTTTTCAGTCATCTAGTTTGATATGTTTGGCAAAGAATATTTGAGAAAAATCTCTCAAGAGAGTGGTGAACTTTATTAATCTTAAAATCTTGTGTGTGAAGAAAGGAAACAACAAATTTTTAATCAAAGTAAGCAATAATGACAGGTTTATTTAAAATTTCCTGTAGAGAAAACCCACTAGTTTTGGAATAAAAGTCCTCAATGTACGAGAGCGTAAGTGAATATAAAAGATTAGCAGAAGAAAAATAAAACCAAACATAGTACAAAAAAAACTTAAAAAGTTTGAAATGGATTTAAACTGAGATGGTTCCTTAAATCCTCCAAATATTTAACAGAGTTACTAGGTTTGGCAAACAATTCACTTGAAAATTAAAGCCTATTTCTGTATTGTAAACTCCATAAAAACTCCTTATTAAATTCAAGCACTCCATACAATTGGTACTGAAACATACAGGCAGTCAATTTCAGAATAGCAGGAATTATTCATTTGCTCTCACAGTTATATGAATTAACCAGCTGCATAACTGTTTTTTGGAGAGGATGGGACAGAAGATGGAAAACAAAAAAAGGCAGGATAAAATCTCTAAAAAATTGAAACACAGCAAAGTTCAGACATCAGTTTGTTTCTTTAAACCAACAAACTGAATTTTTACAGTATATTCTACATTTGTCATTTCCCTCTCCCCCCGCCCCCCCAATACTCCTAAATCCACTAGTCTAATCAATTCTTAACCTCCAAATATTCTGTACATATATATTTAGCAAAGAGCATATGCCTAACATTATTCTGACAGCATTATGGTCAGCATACAATTTTAGAAAGATTACTATGTATATCACCAAGATTAACCTTTACTTAAAAAAACGAACAAACAAAAACCATTACTAAACAAATAGTTTTAAAATACTATGAAAACCCATGCGAGAAGACTCCACATGGGCTCTAAACCTGATAAAAACACACGTCAGAAAGACTATTAATGCTCAGCTTCTGCCAAACGATGACCTTAAAGTGCCAAACACAACAGAATCTCTTAGGACCGTTTTTCCAATAGATGATTTGTCCCTGGCTTGGCCATCTCTCCCTTAACTATACACGAAGTCCCGCTAAAAGTATGCATTTTAGTTGATTTTACAATAGAATGTTACAATGTAAACTAAACAGGTTCTTGATATCAACAGTATGTTACCCAGGTTTTTAAATTTCTGAATCCAACAGTTGGTCACAGAGGTCAAGTATTATCAAGGCTCCTTTGTCAGTTCAGATGGTGTCTGACTCATCCATCCTTCAAGTACATGCAAGGCTCAATAGTTTTCAAGAGGCAGAAGCCCGAGGCCGTTTTAAGACACGGATGAAATAGGATTATGAGGTGACCCCATCTGGGTAAGAACTTTATCCAGCCACTGGAGGGGGCCATGCAGATGGATCTCAATCCAGCAGGGGGTGCTAGTAACGTCCTGGCGGTGGTATTCTGCTCCCCAGCCCTAGAAACAACATTGGAGGTCATTTAACTGGTTTGACTCAGTGGTTAAACTTACGAAGTAAAAAGAGCTCACATAATCAGACACTCCGATTAAAGATCTGGTTCTCTCCACAAGACAAACATGCACAAATGTGCACACATGATTTGGCAGGCAATTTCACAGCTCCCCAAGGTCCATACATGGATTCCAGATTAAGAAGTACTGGTCTTGGGGAATGAAAGTTTTAAACTACATTATAAGGCTGTTGTAATAAAGACACTTTCTTTCATTTTTATTGCCCATTATCTCACCGATAATATTGGGACAGATGTTGTTAAATTCTCATTTCATCATCAAGAAAATAAGGAAAAAGGTATGTAAGACAAACTGACATTCTGTTTCTTCCTAGTGAGCCACTGAAGTCTCTATAAACACAGAGCTTGACCTTTCAATCTCTAAGCAAAACTGGCAGGAGCACGTAAGTATCCAAAAAATGTTAGTAACACCTAACCATCGTCTTGAATCAATTAGTAACACGTAGCCATTGCCTTGAATCATTTGTACAAGAGGGTAGCTCGCCAGGCATCTGCAGGATTACTGACTTAGGACATGAAAGCTGACAGAAGCAAGTCCCTGTACAAAAGAGAAAAATAGTTTTGCCATTGCAAAGATCAAAGCCTCACTGGTATGGTGGACGATGGCATACAAGGTCCTGATAAACCCTTGTTTCCTGAGGGATGTCAGACAAGGCCAGGTTCTATTTATCTCTGCTACCTACCTACCCCAGGAATTTCAAGAAATGTATCTGAATATCAGAACATTCAGGAGAAAGTTGTGATACATGAACTGCATATGTATAAACATCCATGCATTTGTACATATATCAACAAACTGCTAAGTTTAATCAAAAGATTTATGTGCATGTTTCCTACATTAGATAGTAAGTTCTTTGAAGGCAGAGACCAGATCTCATTTATCTTTGATCCCAAACATCTAGCACTGGCACAAAGCAGAAGCTCTAGAAACACTTGTTCAGCTGAAATGACTTGGATTTTTCAGATATGCGGAGTTTACTGTGCAAATAATTTATAAAGTATGTGTTTTATATTAAAGTCCAAAAATGATCACCTTTAAAAAATAGTACAAAGTTGGCTATTAATATTAGTAAAACGTTCTATATCCTTTCTCTAAGATTCTAAGATGCTAAGTGTGAGAGGGCAAAGTATGCAGTCCTTATGATAATAAAGAACAATGTTGTACCATGTGCAAATTTTTTGTTGCTAATGTATAATAAAGTAGCTGCCCTTTATCATGTCAGCAGGGGGTTTAAAATAAGATGTTTATCTTTAGCTCTCCAAATCCAGCTTCCTAGCTATGTCCATTATAGCCTGTATAACCCTTCATTCCAATACTTACCACTTTATTTTATAATTAAACACAGACTGGGCCATCAGCATCTTGAAGCTTAGAGACTTTAGGTGCTTTTTCATCTTTGTATTAACTCTCTGGAATGGTGCTAAAAATGTTCGCTGAATAGATGAAATCTAATACATTTTTAATGCATATCTTTGCATTATAAACACTTTTAATCAGCGTAACGGTGGTTTTTACTTGTGTAAAAGTCAATAATTAAAAATGTGTAAAAGTAAAATCATTAAAATTGATTGGGTAATCCATAAGAAATAAGTTTGAGGAGAAAGCCAATTGGAACATTAGAGTCATAAATTCTCCTAGAGTGGTCCTTCGATAACAATAGATTTATCAAGGGACCTCAGTAATGATCACCACAGTTCCCCAACTGCAGCCACCTATTTTAAAGATAATGAACGTGCTGATCGGGAAGGAATCCCGGGGCCTTAATCACACACACAGAACTAGAACCTGGATCTCCTGACTCTCAAGAGGTCTTCTTTCCTCCATATCAATAAAAACAACAAACAATGCTGGCAAGTCACTGTCCTCATTTTAAAATTCATTTCAGTCAAAATGCTAAGTCAAAAATTAAACAGTGCACATTAATAATGGATGAGAAAGCTCTTTGTAGTCTCATAGGTACACCTCTTTAAAAGGTAAAAAAAAAACCTCCTTCAATACTAAAAAGGTTCCGGACTCAGCTATAAGAAACTGTTGAATTGTGTTTCAAGAAAACAAACACTAAGAAAACACACTGAAAATCTGCTAATGTGACTCAAAGAAGTAGGGAAAAAATGATATTCAGGGAAAGATATCTTTGACGTAAAGGATGATTAACAAAGTAAGGTTCCAAAGTTACCCTCTGTAATAAATACATCACAGAACAGGTTTAACAACAAGTTCTGTGAGCTTCTGAAGAGAGGATATGAAAGGTGATTGCCTCGCCCAAATATATAATTAGTTTTGTTTCTCAGAGTAACAGAGGAGGAAAATCTATCTTTGAGGATCCAGAGCCAAGTCAGTCAGCCACTAGAAAAAGTTTCTGACTCATAAATTTAATCAGACATATGAGTTTCTTTTTTCCATTTCGATGGCATTTTAAAACTTTTTATTTCTCAGAGGCAGAAGAGGAGGCAAAAAAGAGATCAATTCTTGTGAGCAATGTCTGTAACCTTCACCCCCTCCTCGAACCTCACAGCACAATCCTAGCACTGAGGCAAGGGCCTTATTAACTCTTGAATTTAAGAAAATCGGGGGAAGGGGAGGCTGGGACATAGTGAGAGAGTAGCTTTGCCATATACACACTACCAAATGTAAAACAGATAGCTAGTGAGAAGCGGCCGCATAGCACAGGGAGGTCAGCTCGGTGCTTTGTGACCACCTAGAGGGGTGGGATAGGGAGGGTGGGAGGGAGACGCAAGAGGGAGGGGATATGGGGATAGATGTATACGTATAGCTGATTCACTTTGTTGTACAGCAGAAACTAACACAACATTGTAAAACAGTTATACTCTAATAAAGATGTATTAAAAAGAAAAAGGATGAGTGTCATATGGGGCAGAGCCACCCCCAGTGGCACTCCTACTAGATCAGTGCATCCCTTGCTCACCCATATGTACCTGAGAATAAATTATTGTTGTTTGGAAAAAAAAAAACAAAACAGAAAATCATAAGCTTTACTGGAACCACTAAAAAACTGACCAATCAAAAATAAATCCCAGCGTGATGAACTTTTACTTTCACACACAAAAAAGACCACTTGCTTATCGTTGAAACAAAAGTAACAAGTGTCACCATCCTAAAACTACTAACAAGCATAGCATGAAAAAAAAAGAGGGGTGCGTTTATAGAACTGATCTCTGGGAATTCCCTGGCGGCCCAGGGGTGAGGACTCTGCGCTTTCTCTGCAGAGGGCGAAGGTCAACCCCTAGTCAGGGAACTAAGATCCCTGAAGCCACGTGGCACGGCCAAAAAATAAATAAACAAAAAAATAAAAATAAAAAGAACTGATCTCATAAGACAACCATGCATTTAAAGCATACTCTTTATATATATACATAATAACATATTCTAATAGTATTACAATAGCTAAAATAGTGCTACTTGAATAAGGAAAAGTTATTAAAGCCTGCTACTACTAACATTTAACACAAACACTCCTATATTCCAATGATACTTTCCTCATAGTTGACATCCTTGTTAAAGGTTAAAAATGTCTAGATAATAAGTTGGTGTCTATGGACACATATCAAGAGGATATAGATTTACATATAACATGGAAGTGTGTTAAACCCTGACCAGAGGCATCAGAGCTCACTTACCTTCACAAAGCTCATGCGAATAGTACACATTTTTGTGAGCTCATAGACTGTCTCGAAGCCATGGTTCACAGACTGTGCCAGTAACTGAGCAAATTCTTGGTTGTTAAAAATTTTCAAACTACACCCACTAGGGATCTTGCAAACAGTAGTGGGATGAAATCCGTGATGGTAGTTGCAGTTCCGACTTTGCACAAAGATACTACTGTCACTGAGGCATTCGGCATATACCTCGCCTCCAACATAATAAAGATGAACTCCTGCAGGGAGACAAAGCATAGAGTGTGGTCATTATCGCTTTTCACAGCAGAAAAGCATCCGTGTAGCTTCAGAATGTAAATTTACATGGTTGATTCGATAAACAGACATTCTCCAAGTCTTGAACAATTGATAAAATCTTAGTTAACTGTATTAGTTAATACAATGTCCATATGTCAACATGCATGTCTAGAAGGTTGTAGGAAATAACACAACAGAATCTCTTAAAAATAAGTAACAGAGTGAAGCAATTTCATTTTGAAAAGCATTTAATGCCTATTTGGCCACGGACTGAGAGCAAATTCTCACTTAAAAAGCATAGCACAATAAAGCTGAACTTGATTATGGGATCCTACACATATTCGTTATCTCTTGTATTTATTACGCAGCTAAGCTTTTCGAAATATTTTAGGGTAGGGGAAGGGAGGATCGAGAGGAGTAAAAGAACTAGAAAACCACAGGTGGAGGAAGTATTGCTGAGAAATGTAAGATGTAAGGTCCAGGAAAAAAAAAAAACCTAGAAAGAATAATTGGCGCTGTGTGGAATCTGATCTCACCCAACTATTATCTGCCCCAGACCCTCCTCCTGTGCGGCCTAGAGTGCCAGGGGTGCCGCAAACTGACCTTACCCAGCCTTTAAAAAAATGAAAGGGAAAGAACCACTCGGACAAAACCCCACACCATTATAGGCCACCCAGCAAACAGAGTCACATCCCACGTGGCTTTCAGTGATGGACCTTGCAGGTAACTCTGGCAAAGCTTAGTCAATGCTAGAACTATTGTCTCACCCAAAATACTGTGTGCTCATATATGGAATCCCAAAAAACCAGTACTGATGAACCTAGGGGCAGGGCAGGAATAAAGATGCAGACGTAGAGAACGGACTTGAGGACACAGTGGGGGGAAGGGTAAGCTGGGACGAAGTGAGAGAGTGGCACCGACATATATACACTACCAAACGTAGGGTGGATAGCTAGTGGGAAGCAGCCGCATAGCACAGGGAGATCAGCTCGGTGCTTTGTGACCACCTAGAGGGGTGGGATAGGGAGGGTGGGAGGGAGGGAGACGCAAGAGGGAAGAGATATGGGAACATATGTATATGTATAACTGATTCACTTTGTTATAAAGCAGAAACTAACACACCATTGTAAGCACAGGGAGATCAGCTCGGTGCTTTGTGACCACCTAGAGGGGTGGGATAGGGAGGGCGGGAGGGAGACGCAAGAGGGAGGGGAGATACGGGGATACATGTATATGTATAGCTGATTCACTTTGTTGTACAGCAGAAACTAACACAACAGTGGAAAGCGATTATACTCCCATAAAGATATTAAAGAAAGAAAGAAGGAAAAAAAATGCAAGTCGAGCTGCTGGCTGTGTCTACAGGGCTGTCATGATTTGAGTGAACTAAAGTATTTTAGAAAAATGAAAAAAAAAATACTAAGTGCTGTGTTGATATGTATACACAATGGCTAAGACTGCTGTAACAATTAAATAGCCGCTGGAGCAGAAGCCCATTTTTCTGTCTGATGTAGAGAAAACAATTGAAGGGTGTGTGTGTTTGCTACTTTTTTCCTGATTATAAAAATAAGGAATTTTCATTTTAGAAAATTTAGAAAGTAAAGCAAAATATAAAGAAGCAGAAAACATTATCACTCCTTTAGTGGCCCAGAGGCAGTAACTGTGAATACACATCGTATTCGGTCTTGAGTATCATTAAACTTTTTTTGCAAACATTTAACATATCTCCACCATTGAATGACTACAACAATTTATTTAAAGGATTCTCCCATTATTGGACCATTCTGTTGATACTAATTTTCTGCTATGATAACAATGCCGTGATGAACGTCTCAGCATAATGTTTGATAATATCGTTAGGAGCGATTCCTGGAAGTTAAGTCATTGGATCAAAGGCTCTTGATTTACTTTGCCAGAGTGCCTGTATCAATATACACTCTCTCCAGCAGCAGATGAGTGCCTTTCTCACTTCACCCGTGCCAGTACTGTCTTAGTTTAAAACAACAACAAAATTCCCCTAATTTATAGCTGGAAAACAATATTGTTTAATTTGCACATGAGCCTTGATACGCTCTCCTCTGTTTACTAGCCATCTGTGTTTCTCTTACGGATTTACTGTTCATATTTCTTATTTATCTATTCCTCTGGGGTTCTAGTATTTTTATTATTTTTTTAATGAGCTGCGCATATAGGAAAGATATAAATAATTTATTTCTTATTTGTTTCCCCGTTAGTCCTTTGTCTTTTAATTTTGTTCACGGTATCGTTTTTCTTTAACCTACAGAAGTTTGAAATCTTTAAGTAGACAAATCTCTTGCAATCTTTCTGTTGCTTTTTATGCTTAGAAAAATCTCTGCCACTCTTTTTTTTTTTAAAGCATTTTCCAGTCTATCTCATCTTTTTTTTTTTTTTAATTTATTTAATTTTTGTCTGTGTTGGGTCTTTGCTGCGGCGCGCGGGCTTTTCTCCAGTTGTGGAGAGTGGGGGCCACTCTTCATTGCGGTGCATGGGCTTATTGCGGAGTACTTATGGCACGCGGACTCAGCCGCTCCGCAGCATGTGGGATCCTCCGGACCAGGGATCGAATCCGTGTCTCCTGCATTGGCAGGCGGACTCCCAACCACTGCGTCACCAGGGAAGTCCAAATCTCTGCCACTCTTGATCAATATATGTTCTTCTAGCTTTTCAATAGCTTGCCTTAAAAAATAGTTCAACTCATTAATCCATTTGCATATGTGGAATGAGGTCAGGGTTTCTACCCCCAGCCTCCCCCCAAAGCTAACTTTGTTATTGCAGGACCACTGGAAGACTCTACTAATTTGTTATGCTTCATTTATCATACATTAAATTTTTAAATACAGTATAGTCTGAGTTTACGTTATTCTATTGTTTTGTCTACACACCGATTTAATTGTAGTTTCATAATCTTTCATTAATCCTCACCTTGAGAATTTTTTCTTTACTCTTCCATTGAAAAATTTAGCTATTTTCACTTATTTATCCTCTGGGTAATATGCAGAATACGTCTTCCAACTTTCAAAAAACAAAACATTGTGATTCTGACATGGATTGTTTAAACTATGAATTAAATTAGGAAGAATGAATATCCTTAAAATGTTCTCACAATATTAAGCCTTTTCTTTAAGGAACACAGACTACCTATTTATTATTCAAATTTTCTTTCGCTCTCAGTGAAATTTGGTTTTCTTTACATAATTCTCATATATTGCTGGTTCAGATTATTTATGCATTCTGTTGCTACTGAGAATGTAATTTTCCTCTCCATTATATTTTCTAACTGGTTATTGCCAGATTAAAGAAAACTGATATAGAATTTCTAAAAACAGAGTCGAGGCATCTGGAACAATTTGAAATAACAGCATTCCCAGAATCCTTATTTTCTTCCTAATTGTTAATAAGAATGTTCCAGAGTACAATGGCTTTTTACTACGTTGGAGTAATAATGGTCAACTTTAGAATATAATGAAAACTATGTCCCTCTGTCCTAAATGTATGCAAAATTGTGTTTCAATACAATTTCAGGGGTTTACAGACCACAGAAAGATACCCATACGATATGAACCTGAGTTCTGACATTTCATCATTAGATGTGTAGTTCAGGCTTATTTTTTTTCCTTAAGCATACTAAGGAATTATCTATCAGTTCCTGTTTTAAGAGTTGTTGTTTTTGTTTCCAGGATTCAATGTTAAACTTCATCTCAAATGCCTTTTAAGCACCTATTGAATAACCTTTTAATTTGGTCTAAATTTCATAGTAGGTCATTTAAAAAAACTTTTACTCTGGAAATAATTTCAAAACTTACAGAAACAGAACAAACAACAAAGAAAAACAGAACAAAGAACACCCGGCACAACCATTCTCCAGATTCACCTGTTGGGACAGTTCACTCCACATGCTTCATCATGGGTATCTCTGTCCTCTCTGTTCTTCCACACACACCCTCATATACACACACATAGGTAAATACGTGTATACATTCGGACGCAGGATTGTTTTAGGTGGACAGATATCTCTATCTATAAACATAAGATACATATATAATTTCTTCCTGAACCATTTCATCATGGTCCTTTACCCCTACATACTTAAGTGTGTATTTCCTGAGAATAGGGGTCTTCTCTTACAAGCCACAGCATAATCAGCAATGCCACTGCATTTAACACTGATGTAATACTTTTATCTTATCTACCACTCATATTCCAATTCTGTGTGCTGACCCCAATAATGCCCTTTGTAGTAGTTTTCCCCTGTCTGCTGCAGGATCATGTGCAGGGGCAGATTATTACATAGAGCTGTCATGTTTCTTTAGCCGTTTTAATGTGGAACATTCTCACACCTTTGCCTTTCAGTATTTTGGAAGAATACAGTCCCTTCTCACCCTTTGTGCCTGCGGTCTGTCTGAAGGCACCCTGAGATCCGATTCAGACCTGCATGCTCAGCTGGGTTTCTGTGTAGGCGGCGCTACCCCCTCCCCAGAGCACCACAGCTGGAGGCTCACGGCCTCCCATCTGCCTCTCACTGGCAGTGATCATTCTCATCGCCGAGTCAAGATGTTGTCCAACTTCTCCACTAAATAGTTACTGATTTTTATTCTCCCATGTCAGTAATAGGCAGCCTGGGAGGAGATACTTAAAGACCATGAAAATATCCTGATTCTCATAAAAAATTCTCTCTATATTTAGCATCACTGACTATTCTTGCCTGATGGCTGCAAAATGGGGACTTTCTAACTCCACCAACTCACTCTGCATTTACCAGTCAGCCTTCCCCATTCATATATTTATCTATTATCGGCATGGACTTATGAATTACTATGGTTTTCCAGTGGTTTAAAACTCACGGCTGTATTTAATTATTTTGGTGCTCGAACCATGGTCCCAGAGTTGGCCAGGGGAAGCCCCTCCAAGTTGGCTCCTGGGAAATGCCTCCATCATGTGCATAAGTATTTGTTTACTTTTGGACATAACAGAATGTTTCGGCTCATCTTGCGTCTACCTGTCGCAGCCCTGGAGTCAGCCCTTTCTCCAAAAGCCCTGGTTCCTCTTAGCGGCCATGGAGTTAAGAGATGATGGTCTGAGCACTGTATGTGCTTATTACTACTGGGTATCTTTGCCTCTTGGCCCTCTCAGCAGACAGATCAGAAATTATATGCATGCAGAGACACATCTACATATGCCTTCATACACGTGCATACATACACGTGTACAGGAGTACATAAACATGCATATACACATTATTAAAATCGCGATCTCACACTGATACCTCCACAGGGTTTATTTTTTATCCTCCTCCACACTTGTATGTCTCTTCTTATTCCACAGTGAAAACCCAGGTTTCCCCCAACAACCACACATTTAGTCATTTGCTTAATATTATAATACATCTTAAAATTTCATAACTGTCTCCTTCATGCTGCCACTAAATAATCAAGTCTACTAAAAAGAGTTCAGGATTTGTTTGCAGTCGCTCTACCTTACCTGGCTCGGGCTGACGTTCTATAGCCAAATACTATATATTCATAAGTTATTTTGAGTTAGTTCTTTTTTTTTCCCCCAGTGGGTCATGGTATTCATTTGAAATACATTCAGTTTACTTGTTTTCATTTGCTTTTTGCTTTTAGTTTTAGGTTGTAAAGAATTTTTTAACAGCTAGTTCATTCTTCGGCAAAACACGTGATAGAATGGTGTCCCCAGATAGCAAATCACTATTCCAGCTATAATTATTATGAGTCAGGAGACCGCAAAAATCGCTGATTGGAAAATGAAGAACTTCCTGATAATACAAATTGAAAAAATATTTACAAACCGTAGCGGCAAGTGTATATCACCTGGTATTGACTCCAGGAACGACTGGTGAGCTCTGGGGAAAGAGGGACACGACAGACAGACATCTGAGGGAGGTTCCAGTGAAAACTCACCTTTCCCGATATGTCGCCTAGTGTTTTCGATAGTGGAATTCCGGTTGACGTTGGAGAGCAGCCCAAGGCAGAAACGGTTCTTGTTGTTGGAAGGATCGGTGAAACCATCCACCAGCACGCTCGTGGAGGAGGCATGGAAAGCTTCGCCCACACGATTATTGAGCTCGTAGTAGACAATAGAGCACCAGTGTTTTGGTTCCTCGTAAGCAACTGCTTGAACATCTTTAAGAAAGAAAAGCTTAGGGTCAACCACGGTGAGTGCCCTGGGCTCTCAAAAACTGAAACTGTGTCATGAAGTTGGCTCAGGGTCGTGGAATGAAGATATGAAAAAGCCGCTGCTATTATAACGTATAGAGTTTATCTCTGATCTCGGAAGCAGGTACTCCTTGCTAAGTGTGACATTCACCTTTCATTGGAAGATATTTTCTCCAATGGCTATCAGATAACCAAGACACTGGCTAAGCAAGCACACGAGCAGCATGTGCTGAACGCTCTGTAATTCACCAAAATGGAAATGACCCCACCACTGACCCTGGCTCACCATCTAAAGAAATGCAACAAGTGGCAAGTGAAAAAACAAGTGCGGAGAGAACAATAGAGGACAGGAAATATGCCAAAGGTGCTGGCACAAAGAGGAATTACTTTGGACAACGCCTCCGTATGCCGACGCTTTTTCAAAGCAATGAAAATCAGTTTCTAATTATTGATAAGAAGTTACCTTACTTCACATTCGGTTGCCAATAACTCTCACAGCTACAGCTTTGCTCCAGTCCTCAAGCTCAGGAAGAAATCCTGCCAGCTGGCCATTCTTACAGGATGAATCATATCTCTCTCATCCAGATTTCATGCTAACTTCCTTATATTTGCTTTAAGTCATGCAGAGCAGGTGTGTTTTGTCTCTCCATTCCCAGAATGGGCCAACAATGGAAATTACCCAACTTTACTGACAGGATGCAGCTTGTTAAGTCAAATCTCTTAAGACTAACAAATCTCCAAACAGAACATGCTTCTAAACATTTGCAGCTAAAAAGTTCTAAAGATAAGTTCCTTCTGTAGTAAAACCTCTTATACCACTGCTTTAGCAATTCCAGGAATACAAACCATATATATCTAGTATGCCAATATGTAACGATCTGAGGTTTATGAAGACTTAAGTGTACAATCTTTAAAAAAAAAAAAAGAGAGAAAATCCACATTGGAAGCACGAACTCTAACTGTTAAGGGAGAAAGACCTCTGTGCTCAAAGACCTCTGTGCTCTTAACATCAACCTCCACGAATATTAAAATGAGCTTTACTGTAGAATTTGGTAAAGAAAATAGGGAAAATGATCATTAAGAAAATCCACACATACAGTAACTGCTTTATACACTTAAGCGGGTAAGCTGAACACAAACATACACCATCTTCCCTGTTTGCTAAGTGTTATCCCATGTCAATAAGCTGTATTTCAAAGAGCAAAGTTTTAGTGATTTACAGGTGCCAAATCTTAAAGAGGACTGCAACATCATTAAGAGAAGGCTTTTTTTCTTTCCCGGCTGTGCCGCACGGCATGCGGAACGTCCCCGACCACGGATCAAACGCGCACCCCCTGCATTGGAAGCTCGGAGTCTTAACTACTGGACCATCACGGAAGTCCAAGAGAGGGCTTTAATCAGCTATCAGGATTGCTCACAGGACTATTCATCCAGGTTGGAGGCTGACAATTTTTTTTCTGTAAAAGGCCAGAAAGGTCTTGGGGGCCACGTGGTCTCTATGGCCACTATTCAACTGTGCCCTAGCTGTGCAAAAGCAGCCACAGATAATATGTAATGAATGAACACAGCTATGTCCCAATAAAGCTTTATTTACAAAAACAGGCAGCAGGCTGAAGTGGTCTGTGGGCTGCAGTCTGCTGACCCCTGCTCCAGGCAAACCACCAAAGTATAACAACCACAAGGCCAATAGCCCGTCCTCATGAAAATATTAAGTGTAAACTTATTCTAATGGGGAAAGAATTTTAAGCCATTTAAAGGAAAAATTTTAAAGCAAATTGAAGGTCTATTTCCTGGAATCAGACATTTTGGGCTTAGCTACCATGGCTGCAGGCCCACAGGCTTATAACTGTTTCACAGTGCTGTGCCTATTCTCTCCTGCTATTCTGTTCCCCAAATACACATTCCAAAGATGTGTGAGACAGGAGTTATTTTCTCCAACCAAAATCTTTGTCAACTCATATGTTGACAACATAAAACAACATATGTTTTATGTTTGAGAGTATATTCTAGAGATTATCAAAATACAGAGCTAATAAAAAGGATGACATACATAGCCAATAAAAAAGATATAAGAAATGTTTACAGGTTAAAAAGGTGTAAATTCCAATTTATTACACTGCACACTGAAGGAAGGTTCTTTGAGTTCATCCACAACTTTTACGAAGTTAAAAAATATCAGCAACTCTGACGAACTGTGAGGTATCTCCAGACCTTTACTAAAAAAGTGATAAGAATGAGATAAGATATACCTAGTAATGAAATGGCATTTTAACTTCAATTTGCATTAAATGAATACAAATGGAATGACCCATCTCTGCCGCTGTTGAGTGGGCCAGTGAAACACCGTCCTCCAGGGGAGGTTACCTGGGGACAGTTTCATTCAATGTGTGGTCATGACTTCTTACAGATGCTCAGGGATTCTCCCAACGCTTATTTACCCGAGTTCCCTGCTCGCTTAAGCCTCTGCAGACCTGGCAGAATGATGGCATCCTCCTCTCAGACACTGCCAGGGATCACAAAGACCCACCCTCTACCAGAGAGGAAAAGAAGTCAGCTCCTCAGGGTAAGGATAGGAAAAACATGTGCCTCCCATCCCTTCTTGTAACAAGGTAAGAAACAAATAAATGGAGCGAGAAGGGAACAAAAGCTCTTAGTTTGTTTCAGCTGCAGCTATACATAGATGAGGCCTAGAAAATAGACGGGGCTTACGAATATCTATCCCAACGACCAAAGAACCTTTTGGAAAGCCTTGTTATATGAACTTTAAATTCTGGAAATCACCAGTGAAAACTCTAGTTTTACGTTCTTTTTTCTCCCTCAACATCCTTTGTCTTTCACTTAAAAATACTCTTTTATCACCAATTCAAAACTATTGAGTATTGAAGTTATAAACAGATGACTGCACAATTATACCTAGGCCTTCATTAGTTAAATCAGTGTGCCTGTTCTTCATATAAAAGGCTTATCTGTAATCCAGAGAATTCTTTCTATTGAGCTTCTCTTACTAGAAGTGCTCTATCTTTTTCAAATAGCTATCTTTTTAAAGACTAATAAAAATCTGTGAGAGAAAGCAACACTTGGACAGATAAACTTCAGACTCTGAAAGGGAATAAGCAGCAATTGATTTTACCTCCTCTGTTGATTTCTGAGGGCAGTGAAGGCGCCATCATATTTGTGTCCATGGGCTGAGAGCCATCCTGGGTTATGGGATCTTCAGGAGGCAGATAAGCAGGTGGAGGTGTATCGGCTACAAAATTTGAAAAAAAGCTTTAGTAAACACACGTGCTTAAAACATATATTCTCTTCGGTGCCGAAATTCTTAAGAGATTAAGTTGCCATTTCAACCTCCCCATCGGAAGATTAGATGCTACAGGCGCTGGACTTGGTGTACACTTTTTGAAAATTACTACCATCTTATGCCATAAATAATCTCATACAATTGTAGTGAAGATTCAGTGGGATGAAAGCACCATATGCCAGTTCTAGAAGTTGTCCACCTACCGAGGATCATGCCATTTTAAAACAATCAGAAGGGCATTTAAACATGCTTTCACCCAACCCACTTTAAAAGGGCCTCTGCATTTCATCATTTCCCTGGTGGATGGAAAACCTTTGAAAGCTACACAGGACTTCTTAAGAAAAGGAGCTTCAGGGTCTCTTGCATTAAATCTATGGGCTCTTAGGGATTTACCAACTGAGTTTCATTACAGCCAACTTACTGACTCCAACTGTGAATTTCCCATGACGTCAAGAAATCTGCTAGGACTACCTTCTCCCTACCCACTTAAATATATAACAGAGTCACTATGCTGTACACCTGAAACTAACACAATGTTGTAAATAAACTATACCCCAATAAAAATTTTTTAAAAATCTTCTGTACCCATATTAAAAAAAATAATAATCACGAGTTTCAAAATCCCTAGTAGCAGAATAACAGGAAAGAAATCAGTTTGTCACAACTATCTTCTATTTCAGAATTTGCATACATGTTTCTCCTGGAAAGCTCACAGCTAACTGGCAAATAAGAGGCAAACAAGTTCCTGTTTTTCCTGTGATGGAAAAACAAGTTCCTCATGGGCTATGGTGAGCTCACCTTGTACCACTTAGCACATACAGCAGAGCAGGGAACAAAGTTTCACCTTAAAGAACCACCAATAGCTTGGATAGGTACTCTAGACCACTCAGGGCAACCATCAAATAGAAAAAGCGAACACTACTCTTTCAGAGTTTCTCAAGAGATTTCCCAGACTGACTTTCCAGCTGAATCACAACCTGGCCACTTCTACCGTCCAGGTGCTAACAAGCCAGGCCTCAGAGCACAAAGACAGGACTATGGGGACCTGATCTGGATGTATTTTCCACCCTTTCTCCAGCTTTTTAAAATTCAGCTTCTTCCCTGCAGCTGTAACACTGCCTCTGCTTTACTTCCAGCCAGGAATGAAGACAAAGAGCCTCCTCTGAGACCAAATCCAATACCACTTGTGCAAACAAGCTGGTGAACACTTCATCAACGCCTTAAGGCATCAGCGTCCCTGGGAGGCACACCAGATACTCTGGGTGATGCTCTGCTCTCCCCACAAGGTCCTCCTCCCACCCCTGCAGCCTTCTCTGCTCCATATTCCCTCTACTTGGCCTGTGCCTTAATCCCTGACAGCCGGGGACAAGGTGTAAATTCAAGCAATAATCTTCAGTTTTTTCACTCTTGGGCCCACCCTGGGTCTGCCACTGCTCCACAGCCGTCCGAAACAATCTCCTTGCCACTAACCTGTTCCTCAAACCCAGCAGGTCCAGGAGGGAGTGTGGTGGGTAGCAGATTACCAGATGATACTAGTTTGATTTTGAAACAAGTCTATCCCTCACCCTCATCTTAAACCGTTTTCGACTGAAAAACAAACAGTGCAAAATAATAGGCTAAAAATGTAAAAAAGCAATAAATATATAAATAAAAGATAGGAACATCAAGTGTGGACCACTTTTCAATTTTTGAGGACACACCAGCTCTGCTGTCAAATTCAAATCTGCCCAGAAACATTTCAAGTGATACATTAAACATGCTTGCCCACTCATTTTCCCTTCCTGCAATGTTAACAGATGTCAAGTGTATCTTTGCTTGGCATATCCTTTGTGAGGTCTGCTGGCGAGAAACTGGGCACTAATCATTTTGTGAGGTGCTCGCTTATGAACCTATAACTCGAAAAATATAATGTCCTAATTAATCATTTAATTTGACAAACATTACACCACCAGAGAAGTCTAAAAAAGAAGGATAATGGTTTTTTTGTCTTTGTTAAAGTTAAACAAGCAGATGGTTTCCAGTACTCCTGATGCAAGTCTTTTGTTGTTAAAGTGTATGTTTCTTGGGATTACATCACCACTTAAATGAATTTAATTAAGTTGTGTGGTGGGGTGTGATCCCCCAGGAAATATCTTTTCTGAGGCTGCACTTACGACAGGGTTTTTTCCTTGCATGGGAACAGCAAATGTGTGCAGCACGCTATTTTTTTCCTTTCTTTTATCAAGCGCAAAGGCTGGAACAACTATGCTGCTCCCAGAAGGATGCAGCTGTTTTAAAACCTTTCAAAAATCAGAAATGAAAATGTATTCAAGCATCTGTGCCAGACAAATAAAACACTGGCTTATTTGGCTAGAAGTCCTCCCCTTTCATTCAAAGTTGCATCCTGAGTTCTAGAGGTGCAGTGCCACGTACCAGGGCTGGAAAGCTCTCTCCATTCCAGGGAACCCAGCTTCACCTTAACACTGTGATGACAATTTGGATCTGACCACAGAGCATCACTCAACGCTGCAACCTACCTGGCATCTGAAAGGGGCTTCCTGGGTCTGAGCTGGTCGGAGAGTGAGGGTACGTGCTACTGCTGCTGCCAGGAGAGTTTGGGTAACTGCTACTGGGAGAATGAGGAAACGGATGGCTGCTGGGTTGCTGGAAAGAATCCGGGAAAGTGGCGTTGAGTGGCATGTGAGGCTCATTTTGTCCTAAGTTCCGGAACTGAGCTAAGAGGCTGTGCTGAGGATTATATTCACTGTGTCTTGGAACCAGTACTGGAGGAAGAACTGGAAAAAGGGAAAGAAAAGAAAAGAGGGACAAAAATGAGAAGGATTAAAATCGTTAATAACGTCACAATACAACACAATAAAGTTGAAACATAATCTGTACCTAACAACAAATTATTCGAACACTGTCATGCTGCCAACTCAAAAGCACCATTCAAATGAAAAGACATTTTTCACTCAGGAATAAATGCAGTAAAAACTACGGTCTCCTTAGAATCAATCACTGATGGCTTATGCCTGAGACCTGCAGCATTGACAAACTACCCAAGGAAAGTCTGCAAAATACATTCTTTTAGGTTAAAAATGTTACAGTTCCCTTATTCTTAATTTTTTCATTCACTAAAAACCAAAGCACAACTAGGAACATATATCGCCATTGACAATTCCAGTTTACATCCCTGGCTGATAAGATTTCACATTTAAGAGTTAATAATATTTATTGAATGCTATGAGTTATTCACCACAAATGCTTTAAATGGACACATTAACTCACTTTAAACCAAAGGAAGTGTAGTAAGTAAAGTTGAGAGAGGGTAAATACAGTGAGCTGTATAAAATCCGAATGCCAATGAAGACAGTTAATTAGATAAAACATGATTTTTTGTGGGACAGACTTTATGTTGTGTCCTAGCAGTCATACTTTATGAACATTTTTCCTCTAAGGATCTTAATGTATTTACCCACTTCTCAGTAATCCTTATCACTACCTGATAGGCAAAGGAAGAAACAGGTCATACAATCCACATTTTGCTAACTGAATGAATACTCAAGGTACAAAGGCCAAAAAACATACACACCAGTAGAGAAGGAAATAAAACAACTTAAGCCATTCCTAAAAGCTCCGTATGTTAGGAACCTAAGGAGTTAATAATTAGCATGGTCCTCAACCTCCAGAAACCTCCAGAGGCAAAGCCACTACAAAGGCAATGATAAAGGGAAGGGCAGGCTGGCTTCCAGAGCCCGAACTGGGGTTAGATCCTCAGCTTCTTGCCAGGGTCACCAGATGGCTCCTCCCCATAATAAAGGTCCTTGGAATCCCTACTGCTCCTGTGTCCTTGGCTGGAAGGAGAAAAACCACCCACCTGGTAAACTACATGGGAGGAGAGAGGAGGAGATTTAAAATCTGTTATTGTTGTTGGGAGTTAGGCCTCAGAATACATTTTCCCAAAGAAACCATATTTAGTGGCATTAGGAATTAAGTAGATTTTTGAGGGCTTTCCAGGGAATCTATCCATGACTGATACCATTTCTACAGGAAAAAGTACTCTTAATGCTTGGATTATCACTAATTTATGAGCTGAAAATTGTTTAAGGAAAAAAAAAAGTTTTTGAAGGTATTAAAAGTTCTCATGTGCTATATCGTAAATTTCTCCATAATCCTGTAGCAATAAGATTTGCTGATTCCCCTACTATTTGATCCCTTAGAAACAAATCTTTTTAGTAGAATAAATGTATTTCCTTTTTCACACAGTGATGGAATCTGTCCAAATCAAGTCATCAAAAGCATGATTCCTACCTATAGTGGAAAAAGAATAAATACATATATATATCAGAATTACTTTGTTGTATGCCTGAAACTAACCCAACGTTGTAAATCAATTACACTCCAAAAAACCCAATGCCCCCGCCCCCAAAAACCCGAGGAAAAAGGTGGGGGGAAGGGAAAAGAAGGCCTAATACCTCCTACCTTTCAGCAGTCATTTGAAATGTAAACCACTTTGCTTTGTTGTTGACAAAGTTCCCAACAGTCACAAAGGCTCCCCCAACACCGAGACATCTATATTCCAAAATAAACACATGCTCTGAAATAGTGCAATATCTTTAAATTACCTACGCAATCAAACACTTTTCTTTTTCTTTCAACTGTTGCAGCTTGAATTACCGCTTCCCAGCTTGCCTTTTATGGTCATCTAGCTACAGCCTCCATTCTGATCCGTACCCTTAAAAGGTGGAAAATACTGGCTTCTAAACCCCTCCAGCCAGCTACAGCACCAGACAGCAACTTAAAACAATTCTCCATCTCTCTTCTCTCTCCCTCCCTCTCTCCCACCCACACCCCCTTACTGGAGCCCCTGTTTTAGCGACTCTTATTGCCTAACAGAGTTTTAGAACTGGGAATTTACTTCTTCCCACTGATTGCAGGTGACAGCGGCAGCAGAAGGCAATGTATTTCTGTGCCTCCGGCTGATCCTATGCGCACGTGTTCCTGTGTAACTGTTGCGTGGTGTGCAGTGGTCTGGCTCTAAAGCACCGGGCTGCCCTTAGTGTACACCACAGGTGAGATCAATCAGCTTTTGTACATGCCCTGGGATGTGAGCCACCAACTACAACAAAGCAGCACTCTATAGATGACCTTGATGAGATCGATACCTTTTTCTCACCTCTGATTATTAAGATGAGATGATTTTGCTGCTTGCTGATATAGGTACAGGTATATTTCAATGAACTTAAAAAAGGTATTGAGGTATCAAACACGTATAATAAAATGCAGAAATCTTTGTATAAATGAAATTGCATATACTCTTGTGTCTGGCTTAAGTTCAACATTATGTCTGCATGATTGATTCATCCAATGTGTGTAGCATCTCATCATATGTATATATTACAATTTATTTATCAGTCAGCCCATCTACCCTCCTCAGAGGATAATCAATTTCATTTTTTGTTTTATCCTTTCTGTGTTTCTTCTTGAAGAAATTAAGCAGATAAATGTTTGCTTTCTTATTTCATCTTTATTACTAAAAAGAAAGGCAGCCTCCTATACAGCCTTTGCACTTAGCTTTTTCAACTATATCTTAGAATTCACTTCATATTAGTTTGCAGAGATTGACCTTATTTGTTTTACAGCTTATAGCACCATAGTTTATTCAACCAATCTCCAATGTCTGTGCATTTAGGTAGTTTACAATATTCTACCATTACATACTATATTGCAATGAATAACTCCAGGCATATATTGCAGTATTGTTAAAGGTGTATCTTCAGGGTAAATTCCTAGAAGTGGAAATACTGGGTAAAAGGGTAAATGCAGGTATAATTTTGTTATTATCAAATATCTCTACATAGGGGTTGTACCATTTTGCATTGCTATCAGCGACAAATGAGAGTGACTTTTCCCTCAAAGCCTCCTGAACAGACTATTCTGACAGGTTTTAAAAAAAAATTTTTTGACAATCTGATGGGTGGAAAATGGTAGGTATTGTGGTGCAATTTCAATTTACATTTCTATTACAGTGAAAGTTGATCATCTTTTCATGTATTTCAGAAGACATATTTTTATCTTTTTTTGGTGAATTGTCTGCTTGTGCCTTTTGCCCATTTTTCGTCTTCCTATTTTTCATATATATATATATATTTATGATATTAGCCCATGATATATTATGTTACAAATATCTTATCACAATCTGTCAATTTGTCTTTTGGCTCTGCTTATGTGCAAGTTTATTTTTTGGTAGTCAAATTTATCAATGTTTTCTTCTACTGCATATGGATTTGGAGTGAGAAAAAGCCTTCTTCTACACCCAGACTGTAAGCAGGAATTCATCCACGCATTCTTCCAGTGCGTATAAAGTTTCTTATTTTACTTAGATCTCTAATCCATTTGGAGTTCAGTTTATTTATAGTATGAGGAATAGATCTAACTTCATCTTTTTCCAAATGGTTAGCCAGCTGCCCCAGTACCATTAATTAAAAAGCCCAACTCCGGGGAATTCCCTGGCGGCCCAGTGGTTAAGACTCCATGCTTCCATTGCAGGGGTCGTGGGTTCGATCCCTGGTGGGAGAACTAAGATCCTCCAAGCCACGCGGCGAGGCCAAAAAAAAAAAAAGGCCCACCCCTGTCCTAGTGGTTGGAGATACCACCTTTCTCATAAATGTCCATGTATGTTAGGGTCTATCTTTAGACATTCCATCCCATTCCATTCTAGTCCGTGCCCCAGTATCACTCTGTTTTAATTATAGAGACTTTATAGTACGTGCTAATATCTGTAGGGCTAGTCCCCTCTCACAGTTCTTCCTTTTCAGTGTTTTACTCAAACGCTGACTTTTCCATATGAACTTTGGTTATCACCTTGTCGACCTCCAGAAAAAAAGATTATTGGTACTTTTATTGGGATCACATTATATTTAAACATTAATTTAGTAAGAATATATTGATGATGTTAAAATATTCTATTCAAGAACTAGGAAGGTCTGTCAACTCTACTTTTGCATCTTTCAGGACTGCCCCATAGCTACTGTCTGTATTAATTTGCCAGGCCTGCCCATAACAAAGTACCACAGAACTGGGGGACTTAAACAACAGAAATTTATTTACTCAAATTTCTGGTGGCTAGAAATCTGAGACCAAGGTGTTGGCAGGTTGGTTTCTCCTGAGGCCTCTCTTCTTGGTTTGCAGATGGCCACTTTCTTGCCGTGTTCTCCCATAGCTTACTTCCCTGGTGTTCCTCTGTATGTCCTAATCTCCTCTTCTTATAAGGACACCAGTCAGTTTAGGGTCCAGCCCAGTGGCCTCATTTCAACTTTCAAAAGACCCTACTTCCAAACAGTCACATTCTTAGGTATTAAGGGCTTCAACAGATACTTTTTGCGGGGGACATAATTCAGTCTATAACACTGCATTAGGTTTTAAACATTTCTTATAAAATTAAGTACTTTATCTTTTCCATTGCTATTTTAAATGGAGTTTTCTATTCCATTATATCTTCTATTTGGTAATTATTTATATATATGGTTACTGATATTTCCATGCTATTTTATATATTACTACTTGGCTGAATTCTTTTGTTGTCTGAGTTATTTTTATCATTGACTCATAATAGAGTTAGTTCTCCAGCAAATGATCATGTCTCCAACTGGTTTTACTTTTCCCTTTTGAATTGTTTTCTCTTGTCTGATTGCACTGGCTAGAAGTGCCAATACAATGTTAAAAAGTAATGGGGATAGTGAATTTCCATGACTTATTCTTGACCTTGGTGAGAATGCCTCTAGTGTTTCCCCATTAAGCAAGACGCTGACTTTAGGACTGACATATATAAATTATGTTAAGGAAGTATCCATCCATTCCTATAGCTGAGTGTTTTTACTAGGAATAGGTGTTGAATTTTTGTCAGAAGATTGTTCAGCATTTCTAAAGATATTATGATTTTTCTTCTTATACTTATTAATATGGTGAATTATCCCTGCATTCTGGCATAAGACCTGCTTGGTGATGATGTATTATTTTCTTAATGTGGGGCATTAGAGTCTTATAACTAATATTTTATTTCAGATCTTTATATTAATATTCATAAACTATACTGATCTGTGTCATTTCTTTGTGTGCTATCTTTAGCAGGTTGTCATGTCACTGTTACACTTGCTTCATAAATGTTTGTGTGCTCAAAGAGTTTATGTTTCTAAACAGACTCTAAATGTTTGGTAGACTCCCTCTCTTAAACTCTCTGGGATTGCTGCTTTCCTGTGGAGTAGTTCCTTAAAACTTTCTCTATTTGTCCTCTGTAAATAAATGTAAGCTTCCTATGTCTACTGAGAATAATTTTGGTAAATTATACTTTCTTCTAGAAAATTATCCATTTCACCTAGGTTTTTAAATTTACTTGCATAAAGGTATGCTAAGTAACCTTACAGTAAAATTTTGTATTCTCTTTATCAATATCTATTTCCCTCTTATTTCTTATTTTATATTTGGGCTTTCTTCTTGCAACACCTTTTTCTTCCTGCAACACCTTTTTCTTCCTTTATTAAATTGACCCTTGGGTTGTTTTTTTTTTTTTTTTCAAACCAGGATTTGGATTGGTTGACTTGATCTGTTGGTTTTTTTTTTTTTTTTTTTTTTTTAACTATTTCATTATTTTTTGCTTTTATCTTTATTATCTTTTTCCTCATACTTTTTTCTTTGGCTTACTTTAATGTTCTTTTCCTAGCTTTTTGATTGGGAATTTAAAATTTATTTTTATTCTTTCATTTTTACTGATATAGGTGTTCAACACTATGAATTTTTCTCTGATCACTGGTTTAAATGCATCCCACAGATTCTAATATGTAGTTGTTTGATCATTATTTTCCAGAAATTATGTAATTTATCTTTATACTTTCTCATTTGCCAATAGGTCATTTAAAAGAAAAGTTTTAAAATTCCCAGAGAGAAGAGCTTATTTGTTTCAAATTTCTAGGTTTATGGCATTGTGATAAGAATGCTGACTGCAGTATTTCTAACTTATGGAACTTGATATTTTCTTTGTGACCTACAATATTATACATTTTTGTGAGTGTTCCTTGCACACTTGAGAAGGTATATTTTCTATTATTAGGATGCAGTGTTTAATATGTTTTCGTAAAAACTACCTAATTAATAATGTTGCTTAGGTCTCCAGCATGGGCGGGGGTGGGGGTGGGGGTCAGTGAACTTCTTTTGTAAGCCTCTGTCACAACTATTCAACTCTGCTGTTGTAGTAAGAAAGCCATAGACAATATGTAAACAAGTGGATGTGTCTGTGTGTTAAAAAGCTTTATTTACAAAAACAAGTAACAGACTTGACTTGGCCTGTGGGCAGTTTCCCAACCTCTGGCTGCTATGATTACTTACGTTTTTTCCCACATGACCTGTCTTGTATTTAGACTGGTGTATTAAAGTTCCCATTATTGGTGTGCTTCATTCATTTTCCCTGCCATATCCTGTTTTATATAGGAGGTTGCTGTGATGTTTGGTGCATATAGGTTCACTTTAAAGTGTTCTCTGTGTCAGTGTTTTCTGGTCTTCTGAATTCTATTTTGCATGATATTAGAATCACAATCCCCCATTTCCTGTTGTTTAAGGGGAAAGTGCCTGATATACCTTTGCCAATTCCTTGATTTTTTAGCTTTTTAATCACTTTGGTGGGCGGGGTGGATGGGTCTTCTGAATACAGCATAAAGTTTTGCTTTATGAACCAACTTTTATTTTTGGCCATGCCGCACAGCCTGTGGGATCTTAGTTCCCCAACCAGGGATTGGACCCAGGCCCTCAGCAGTGAGAGCATGGAGTCCTAACCACTGGACCACCAGGGAATTCCTGCCCATTTACATTTATTGATATGACTGATGTTTGGTCTCAACTCTGTCATGTTATTTTTTATTAGAGTTATGTAATATTATATTTACTATATTTCTCTATGTGATGTAATTATTTGTCTTTGTTTTTTTTAAAGGAAACTCTAAAGATAGTTTTATATTGCTGTGCTATGGTTATTTTTCTATTTGTATCTTTTAAGGTCTTCCATCTCTGTTTTTTTCCTTGCTCAACCTCATACCGTCTAGTTGGTCATTTTTAAATGGTATCTTTTAATTCTCATCTATCACCTATACAATCAATGATCTTATTTTACTTTCCCCCTTTCCCTATTCTTCTATGCCATTTTTACAGTTGTACTCCTTCTACTTTGTCAGAATATCTAAAGTTTATATACTATTCTTTCATCCATATCACTACACTTATTTTAGCCTTATCTCTATGACTGAATATATTAAATGCTCACCACCTGTCCTTTTGCCAAACTTTCCCCAGTCATATCTTAGTTGAATAAAATGACCCCAGCAGATGCCTCAGGAAGAGCAAGCTCATTGTTACAGTATTCCCTGACTTCTTACACATTTAAAACTTTCTACAGCCCTGATGCTTGAAGGAGAGCTTGGTTTGTCCTTGATTTCCTTGTTTCTTGAAATGCTTTTTCACTGTTGCCTATTTCTAGATGACGCTTTTGAGGAGTTTGATTTTAGCTTTACTTTCTTGCCCTTACAAGTAATGAGCTCTTTTTACCTGGAAGCTCTGAGGACTTTCCTTTATCTTTAAAGTCTAACAGTTTTACTAGGATATGTCTCAAAGTTGATCATTTTAGGTGAATTTTCCCAAGTGTAAGCTGAGTTCTTTCAATATGCAGATTTAGGTCTTCTCTAACTTCTGGAAAGATTTAAGTATTAGCCCTGTTCTACTGGCTCTGGGTACTTTGGAGCTCTAGTTATACGTATTTTGGATCTTTTTTGTTGTCCTTTCCATTCACTTTCTCTTAGACCCTTTTTATCTCATTTTAAATTTCTTATTCACTCCTTTAGTTTTCTTCCTGCCTTTCTTCAATGAACCTTACTACATTTTAATACAAATCTACTGTTCTTTGCCACATTGAAATTTATTCTTTATTTATGAAATGTTTTTCTTTTAAATTTATTTACTGAATTCCATCAATTCTCTTTGATTTTCTTCCAATTTTTATCCATTTCTGTATTTAGTTTCTGAATTTCTGATTTTTTCCCCACAAATGTTTGTTTAAGGATATTTATTTTGAAGTATTGTCTTACACTTAACACATTGAAGCCACAGACTCAAAGGAAATATTTGCAATCACATATCTGATAAAGGACTTGTGTCCTGAATATATAATGAACTCTCAAAACTCATTAATAAAAATCCAAATAATCCAATTAAAAATTAGGTAAAAGATGTGAACACATAACCTTCATCAAAGAAATTCTTAAAAGTATTATGCTTAGTGAAGTAAATCAAACACAGAAGGACAAATATCCTACTTATATGAGGGACTTAGAATAGAAAAATTCACGGACAAAAAGTAGAATAGAGGTTACCAGGGGCTGGGGGAAAGGGAAAAGATGCAGTTATTGTTTAATGGGAACCAAGTTTTTGTTGGGGATGATGAGAAAGTTTTGGATATGAACAGTGGTAATGGTTGCACAACACTGTGAATGTATTTAATGCCATGAAATTGTACACTTATAAATGGTTAAAATGATAAGTATTATGTGTATTTTACCACAAGAAAATTTTTTAATTAAAAGGCTTAACCATGTCAAGTAATGGCAGCAGGGATTTTCTCACACATTGTTGGCTGGAATGTAAAATGGCACAACCAATTTGGACAATATTTTGGCAGCTTCTTGTAAAGTTGAACACGCACTTACCATATGACCCAGCCATTCTACTTCTAGGTATTTACCCGAGAGAAATGAAAACATGTATCTACAAAGACGTGTATATTTTATTTGTGATAGCCAAAAACTGGAAACAAACCAAATGTCCATCAACACATGAATAAATAAACAAATATGGTACATCCATACAATGGAATACTACTCAGTAATAAAAAGGAATGAAACATTGATTCACACAGCAACATGCATCGGTCTCAAAATAATATGCTGAGAGAAGGCAGACAGAAAAAGAGTGTATGCTGTATGATCCCATGCAAACAAAATCTAGAAGATGCAAACCAATGTATGGTGACAGAAGGCAGGTCAGTAGTGGCCTGGGGATGAGAGTCGGGGCTGGGGGGAGAGACTGAAAAGGTGCAGGAGTACACTTTTGTGGGTGATGAGTATGTTCATTTCTTGATTGTGGTGATTCTTTCACATGTATGTCAAAACTAATCATATTGTACATTTTAAACGTGCAGTATATTCTAAGCCAATTCATCCTCAATAAAGCTGTTCAAAAAATGAATGTGAAGAGGCAATTTAAAATTGTCTTTTGCTAATCTAAAAAAAAGGGCTAAAATTTTCTATATCTATTCCTTTCCCAATCCCATCTTCAAGGTTTGCAAACCATTATTCTGAGCTCTCAACAGTACTACATCCCCAATTAAAAGTTTTATCCTACCACCTCTTCTTCTGGGGCTATATATAAGATGTACATCTCCCAATTCAGAATCCCCATTCAGGAAAGGAATTCCAGTTTGCTATCACAGATACACCAGATCCTACAGGGAAAACCAACTGAAGATACCAAAAGGAAAGAGCTGCAAGGAAGTCTCATGCTGCAGGGGGTGATAATCTTTAAGACATACGTCTTCTACGGGCTGTTCAAAGTTAATAAGCAGAACTGCAACACAAAAAAATAAATGGATATCCTCCTATACACTCTTGGAAGAAGCCATTTCTGTCAAATTTACCTAAAGTTCAACTTAACCCTCTAACATTAGCAGCAACCAGTGCTTCAAACCCTGTCAAATTACCCGTAGAATGTTTCTGAAAGACATTTTCCCAGTATTTCTCAACATTCTCCACCAAGGAAGGTAAGCATCAGTGACAGAGGAGAGTGAATTCACCCGGGGTCCCAGCAGCACCACTGGAACTGAAATTACAACGACATGTTGATTTATCTTAACCAACTCATAAACATTTTACACTCTGCTCTTCACTATTTATCAAATATAAAAGTGATATCTTAAATAATTTACAATCCAGTAAAACTGATCCTCCAGGAAGATGTGCTTGCCATGTTACCTATGGCTTTGGGTAGCTGGTGTGGGACGCTGTGCTGGGGTGGTTTGAATGTGTGGATTTCCTATTTACTCAGCGTCACAATTCTAATAAGTTACTAATTTCTCAGAAAATTACAGCGAAAAGTGGTCACAGCAAGGAGGGAGGCAGATAAGATATAAAGCTAGACTCTAGAACTAAGAGCATTTATGTAGAAGCAAGGAGATGTTCATCAAATTGGTTTTCAGGTGATCACCAGAATCTACAAAATTCAGATTACCACCACTAATATTTACTTTAAGCCTGGAACCATGCCGATCACATTACCACACTTTGCAAATAAGCGTTCTAGAGGGATAACTTACCTAAGGTCACAGAGACAGGGGCGAGAGTTGAGATTCAAACAAAGGCAGTGAGCACTCTCAAGCACTGAGCTTCTGCTGTCTCGACTACTAACTTCCAAGAATGTTAAATTATGTCTGATATAGTCTGTTTAAGGGACGGGTGAGTAGAATAAAGTCTAGAAGTGTTTCTGGACAAATTAAAGGTCCGCTCAATTGAAAGGAGAAAACTCCAGTCCAGTTGAGTAAGTTCAGTTATGAGACACTTCTAACTCCTTGATGATGCTAAGAGATGAATCATCATCAAAACTGATTTGTGTAGTTGAAGATTATAAGTAGAGTATCTGTATATTCTGGCTTGCCTGGGACAATCCCAGTCTGTACCTGTTGTCCAATGGAATTATTAATAGGTGACCCTGTCATTCTCAAAAGTGTTCTGGTTTAGACAATAAGTTTTATGGTCATCCAAACTATAAACAATAACTGATTAAATTAAGGAGAGGAATGATATGGTTCTGGGGTGTGGAACAGCTGCTAGTCCTAGAAAGAAGTATTAATGTGGAAGAGAAGAGATGGGGTTGGGGGGAGCTAGCTAGGCAGGGTTAGGCCTATATACACAAATTGCTCTAAAACAACAAGGCCCAGGCACCTCGCCTGTGTGGAATCCTGAAGGACAGTGCACTTCCCTCCCAGCTGTCTTCCCCACCCCCCATCCCCAGTCCTTGTTCCTTTCATTTCAGCAATATTTCAATATTAAGGTATGTTTTCTACTGGGGGAAAAGGAAAGAATAAACATCCAGACCAATTATCTGTGTGTAAGGAAACCTATGTGCGATTCTTTTTTTTTTTTTTTTGTCTGTGTTGGGTCTTTGTTGCTGTGCACGGGACTTCTCTAGTTGTGGTGAGCGGGGGCTACTCTTCGTTGCGCACGGGCTTCAGTAGTTGTGGCGCACAGGTTCAGTAGTGGCAGCGTGCGGGCCCTAGAGTGTGTGGGCTTCAGTAGTTGCAGCACGTGGGTTCAGTAGTTGTGGCTCGCGGGCTCTAGAGCGCAGGCTCAGTAGTTGTGGCGCACAGGCTTAATTGCTCCGCGGCATGTGGGATCTTCCTCGGCCAGGGCTGGAACCGTCCCCTGCACTGGCAGACAGATTCTTAACCACTGAGCCACCAGGGAAGTCCCCCTATGTGCAATTCTTATTTCTTGGGTGAGAGGTTGATTACCCAGCTGAAAGAAGTAGGATTTGCAAACTCTACGCTTGACTCAGGTCAGAAACAGGAAGGGAGAGAGGGTGAGGAATGCCTTCCTCTAAATATTTCTTTCCATGTTTCAGTCTATTCCATTTTACGGAAAACAGAAATATGGGAGCACTGACGTTTCTGGGGACCCTTTTCCTCGGCAACTGATAAGGTTACTCCTACTTGGCAACTTGAGAGAAGTGCGCAGGCTCAGTAGTTGTGGCGCACAGGCTTAATTGCTCCGCGGCATGTGGGATCTTCCTCGGCCAGGGCTGGAACCGTCCCCTGCACTGGCAGACAGATTCTTAACCACTGAGCCACCAGGGAAGTCCCCCTATGTGCAATTCTTATTTCTTGGGTGAGAGGTTGATTACCCAGCTGAAAGAAGTAGGATTTGCAAACTCTACGCTTGACTCAGGTCAGAAACAGGAAGGGAGAGAGGGTGAGGAATGCCTTCCTCTAAATATTTCTTTCCATGTTTCAGTCTATTCCATTTTACGGAAAACAGAAATATGGGAGCACTGACGTTTCTGGGGACCCTTTTCCTCGGCAACTGATAAGGTTACTCCTACTTGGCAACTTGAGAGAAGTCTGCGGCATCCCTTTAAGGGCTGCTCCTACTGGTTAATTTGAATTACAAGAATCTCCTTTGAGAGAGGGGCTCAGTGTTAAAACACTTTCTTTACACACATAAATTTCTTTTTGATTTGAATCACTGAAAAATCAGATTGTGTTGTGTCATTCCTGTATTCTAGGAGTTGTACCCCTGGTTAAAGAAAAAAACAAAACAGAAAAAACCTGAGCTGGTTGCACACCACCTCTTCAGGTGTGTTCTAGTAGGGGGTGAGGACAAGGCTCCTAGGTAATTTCACTATACCTCCCTCCACCTACTTGAAAATCTCTAATAATTGCTGTATGTCTTTAAAAGGGGAGCTTTCTTCCCCTCTTTTCCTGACCTCCCAGGAGGAAAAAGGTCAGATATCTGCCTTTTCTTAGTGATGTATATCTCTGCTTTTCAAAGTATTTATGTGTCTCTTTTAGTTAAAAAATAAAAAAAAAAAATAGGGCTTCCCTGGTGGCGCAGTGGTTGAGAGTCCGCCTGCCGATGCAGGGGACACGGGTTCGTGCCCCGGTCCGGGAAGATCCCACATGCCACGGAGCAGCTAGGCCCGTGAGCCATGGCCGCTGAGCCTGCGCGTCCGGAGCCTGTGCTCCGCAATGGGAGAGGCCACAGCAGTGAGAGGCCTGCGTACTGCAAAAAAATAAAATAATAAAATAAAATAAAATCCCTTTTCCAGTCAATAGGGAAACCAAACTAAGAAAGTTTCAGGAGGTAGTTTCATTTCAGGAAGCGAGTTTCAGAAGACATTTGTGATTCTGCTACTGGACTCAGCTTTTCTGTGTTACCAGGGCACAAGGAAAAGGAATGAAAAAGAAACAGCTAACATTGCAGAGAGGGGCCGAGTTGTGAAAAGTATTCCTGTACACCCTCCAGATTTGTGAACATCTACAAGATTTTGAAGTATTGTTTGAAATTCTATCACCAAGTCATCAGTGTAAAGTAGTCTAGTGACCAGACTAAGGCTGACGAGGCTGTGACCTGCCAAATGCTCATGGACGAGATTTTTTTTTTTTATAACACACGAGAGTTCTGATAACAAAGCTGCCAGGCTGTTGCCTATGTTTGTCCACACAGACATAATGGCAAATAAGCTGGCTGTGACCCAGTGGTACATAAATGTCCTTTAGTTCCGAAGACCTGGAAAATGAATTGAGGTAACAGTCGAGACGCCTGAGTTCTAGCCTAGCTATGATAATTATTAGTTCTGTGACTTTGAGCAAGTCACTTAATTTCCCAGGGTCTCAATTTCCTCACTCCGAAGAGCTAGGGGTCTGAGTTCCGAGGGCCCTCCTTGCCCTAAACCGTGTGGGTCTGCCGCTGCTGCTCGTGGACATCTGGAGCGTCGCGGTGCACAGGTGTCAGGCCACATCTCACCCGGGTCTCAGGACAGCCAGTGAGGTCACCCAAGAGCAGGAAGGTGGCCCAGGGCTAATGGGAGAACAGCCTGAGAGCTGGTCCAGCGGCCACAATTCTCATTTGAAAACAGGTGGCGGGGGGGAAGGAAAAGGGGGAAGGCAGCCAAGCTGCCAGAGCAGCTGTGCCCAGTATAATATCTATACTAGACAGATGTCCCTAAATATGGTGTGTGTTCATGACCTTCTAAATAGAAGCGTTTCCAGGAGAGAGTGGAGGAGAGGGTAAGACTACTTAAAAGTTAATAGTATATGCATTTATGAAATAAAATTCCTAACCTCAGGATATGTCAGGGAAACTACACTGAAAAAAAGATTCTCATAACCTTTAATCGAGGTTAAATTTTAATGCAAATATAGCCCCAAATCCCTGAGTGGTGGCCCTTTATCTTTTTGCATGCTTACTGGTTGTCAGGCAGCAGAAGGGAGGGTTTGAAGTAATATTAGATACTGTTCACTGGGCACTACATACATGCCCATCGAATACTGACCTCAGGGCCAGGCTCTGGGTGGGACATGGCAGGTGCAGACGTCAGCGGGACAGCCACTGTCCCTGCCCACACGGAGTTTATAACAGAGCCCTGAACCCTCACAGATGAGGAAGCAGGCTCAGTCCAGCTCCATGACACGTCCAAGGTCACACAGCTGCTAAGTGGAGGGCCGGGGTTTGAATCAAGGTCTGTACATAATAGCCACCAGACTATGTTATTCAGTACTGCCAAACTGTAAAGAGATTGTGGATTTAAAATTCTATTCTTCTATTCAGTTTTTTGAGGGAACATCTTTTGAAAAGTTAAGATGATTTTGCCTAACGATAGCAACTCTGTAGTATTTGTTTTCTAGGAATATATCAATTACTCTTGAGTACAAATACATGAACAGAAGATGAATATGTGAACAAAATTTAAATATAAACAGAGAAATGAACTGTATTCAATAAAAGTATCTGCAAAACGACATGAAATTGACTTAAAAAGAGCCTGAATTGAAATCAACTTCTGAGAACCCAACTTCCTAGATAATTCCAGGCTGGGGATTCTCTCTTTTTTGGTACACCATGGGTGATTCCTTTGAAATACATCTCATCTGAGAGGTTACGTGCCCACAGTACGTCCTTTAAGACTCCACGATCTAGTGCAGATTCAGGGTCCAACCTATCTTTTGGGGTAACTGCCCTGTCACCCCACTCTTCACCCACCCACCCGAAGGTACACCCTTCTAATCTCAGTTCTAATGTCATCTCCTTTATGGTATCTTTCTTGGTTTTTCTACTCACCTCCAGGAGAAATGAATTCCTCTTTTATTTGTGCCATATTGTGGCTTAGATCATCATGGCATCTGTAACATTTTATTGCTAATTTGACTTTACCTCACCCAGACCATAAGCCCCTTGGGGGCAGAATTGAGTTTTCTTTCTTCTGTATCTTCCAGTGCCTGGCATATAATAGATCCCTAATAAGTGCTTTTTCAATTAATGTATGTTTGTGAATTATATTACTATTCTTAGATTGCTTATTATAACCTGATAAATACAGACCAGCCTTGCTCAAAGTATAGTCCTTGGTGAATTAGCAAAACACTTGTTTAAAGGCAGATTCCTGTACCTCATCCCAGACACAATAAATCAGGCCTCCCGGAGTCTGGATGAATGCAGCCTGGGTGGGGAAGATGAGGGGTTACCATATTTGCGGGCAACACAGCCCCAGCCCTCTGGCCCTGTCTACGTCTCTAACTAGCTGTGGAGCTTGAACTGCAATTTTCTCCCCTTAAGTCAGACGTCGAGAAATCATCCCTTTCACCTCTAGAACTCCACATAGCATCAGTCCCAATTCTCAGGTATACAGATTAAATTAGAATGATACAGAAAAGACCAGCATGGCCTTATTATACTAAGTTGACAAGAAAATTCACAACGTGTCCAGTTCTTCTCGTCAGGTGTCTTGGTGCCAAGGAAAAAGCACTGACCCTGGATCAAGAAGCCCAGGGTCCTGGCTGCACGAATCAGACGGCACAGGCCTTTGTCTCCTTGCAGGGCCAGTGACCAAGCTCTGGCAGGTGGCATGTGGCAGCCTCTCAAACGCTGGCTCCTCTTCCCATCCTTACCCCAGGTTCCCTTCCTTTGCCAGATACTTATTTGCTTAACTACCACAGAAGGAAGATGTTCTATTATTAGAGGCTTCATAGTTTGTTAGAGGTAGAAACACTTCAGGGTGTCAGCTAAAAATACCGGGAGAGGAAAAAGTCCTTCATAAGGCACACTGGAAGTTTAGGAACAGTTAGAGGCGGGCTTTAGTTTTGGACTTCTGGATAGAAGTCTAGTTCAGTTATTTACTAGACGATTAACAGGGAATTTATTCTTTACACTGAACTTCTTACTAGTAAAATGGGAAGAGTAGTACTTCTCCCAGATTTCCTTTTCATTTAACACTTACATTGTGCTTACATATGCCAAGGGCTGTACCAAATGTTCACTCATCTAATCCTCATAACAACTCTGACCTAGGGTGGATACTGAGGTAGAGATTAAGTGACTTGCCGGTAAGTATACAACCAGGAATCAGTGGAGGGAGGCAGGTGTCTCTCAATGTGGCGCAGGTTAGTTTTAGCAAGTTCCTGGGCTCTGGTCAACCTTCGGCCTAGCGCGCCTAATCATCTATCAGACACTATTGATATGGAAATGGCCATCCCCAGGTGCCACACCAAGCAGCCTGGCTTCATTTCTAATTGCAGCTGAATGTAATTAGTTCTCTTTCGGAGTTCAAATATATTCTAGGAAACAGACACTTATTATCTAATGATGAAGACTGACCAATGGGAAATAAACACAAATAAAGCTTCCAGAAGCATCTGAAGCACAGGTGTGGACTCTCAATTTACCATGAGCAACCCCAACTTCAAGCAGCTGTTGCACATATGTAGTTCAGATCAAATGCTGTACCACTGAAAATTTTGGATACCTTTCCCCCTCTGTCAGAGAGAGAAAACTGATCAGGGTGGGTGGAGGGAACGACTTCTTTTGGGAAGCAGCGGTGTGGTGGGTAGCAGCATGGACTTTGCATTTAGACTTCAATTTGAATCCCGCCTCTCCCCTTACAAGCCATGTGACAACTTACTTAAACTGCAGCTAAGTGGCCCTGTCGGTGGGTACCTCTCTCTACCTTTCACAGCTCGGTCAGGATGAAATGAGAATACACGTGAATCCATAAGCACAGTGCCTGGCACACAGTAAGCATAAAAAGTAGCTATTTTAATTTCTATTGCTACTATTATTAATACTGTAAAAATTGACCCTTGAATAACACGGGTTTGAACTGCACAGATCCATATACACGGATTTCTTCCCACTAAATATGTACTACAGTACTACATGATCCACAGGTGATTGAATCCAAGGATGCAGAACCACGGATATGGAGGGCCGACTATACATTTACACGTGGATTTTCCACTGCATGGAGGGTTTGTGCCTCTAACCTCCGAGTTGTTCATGGGTCAACTGTATTATAGTTTTCTGAAGATCTGTTTAGTGAAAACTTAACCTTACAAATTTTGTTTTTATTCTAAAGAAGATGTGCACAAAAGTTATGCTCTGTGTTTCACTGTTTCAGCCACATTATGTTTCCAGAACGCATAAAGCTTTTTCATGTGCATTATTTAATGTAAGCCTCAGCACGACCTTGGAAGGTAAATACCATCGCTCCCCATTTCACAGGTTAGCAAACACAAGCTCGAAGAGGACAAGCAACTGGCCCAAGGTCAAATACACGAAGTGCCAAAATTTTAGTCCAGGCCTTCTCACCTGAGTTTCCGCCCCACCATATTTTAACCTTACAGCTACAGAGAAGTATCTCCTTTAACAGTCCCCATTTGTGCTGATTTTCCTGAAGAACTCCACTCCACACGTACCAGCCGGCAACCAGCATCCTACCGTAAGCAAGAGTAGAATGAGTACTATCACCACGGATCCCTGTTTTCATCCCCCAGTGGTGGATAATTCACTTCTGCCCTTAAATATCCTGTTGATCAAATTGTCTGATTTAGCCAGAAGCAGCCCCTTCAAGCTGACCTCTGTGTCCCTGTGACATGCTCCCACCAGTTTTCTCCTTTTAAAAATAACTCATTTTAAAATCAGCTGTTCTTTTTCCTGTTTAAAAGCTGTTAAGTGTGATGTTTCAAAAGCGTTTACCCACAACTGTTTCCTAACTTGACCATCGTCATTAAATACCTGTCCCGGTACACCACCATACCCTGGAGACACTTTTTAGATGCTCAAAGAAAGGGTACTGCCACAAAAAATACTGCTGAATCTGCTACAGAGCTGGTCAGATGTAACTGTCAGGAATTTATAGGGAAACATACAGGAAAAAACACACAAAGGAATTCCACTCTGTTGTCATATATATGTTTACTTTCAGTTTACAAACAGCTGCCCAAATAACACTCAAAAAATCACAGGCATACCACAAAAAAAAAAAAAAAAAAAAAAATCACAGGCTGGGGCTTCCCTGGTGGCACAGTGGTTAAGACTCTGCCTGCCAATGCAGGGGACACGGGTTCGAGCCCTGGTCCGGGAAGATCCCACATGCCGCGGAGCAACTAAGCCTGTGCACCACAACTACTGAGCCTGCGCTCCAGAGCCCGCAAGCCACAACTACTGAGCCCCTGCACCACAACTACTGAAGCCCGCGTGCTCTAGAGCCCATGCTCCGCAACAAGAGAAGCCAGCACAATGAGAAGCCCGCGCACCGCAACAAAGAGTAGCCCCCCCGCCCCGCTCACTGCAACTAGAGAATGCCTGCGTGCAGCAACAAAGACCCAACGCAGCCAAAAATAAATATATATATAAATTTATATTTTTTAAAAAAATCATAGGCTCTCCTTTTGCCTTATTCTGACTGAAGATCCCACACAGGAGCAAGTGGGAGGTGGTCAGGTGACGTATGACTAACGTAAGCCAGACACTCTCGCTTAGACAGGAAATGGCTTGTTTCATGTGAGAGCGGGGAACTAAGAACAGCAGCATCTCGGAGAGCTGTTTTAGAACTGACATAGTGATGCAGTAGAACGTAAACCTGATCTTCTGTTGTAAGGTCTGCTAAAATGCCAGAGTATAAAAATGACCATTTAAAGAAACGGGGGAAAAGTGCCAAACAGTCCTTTGTGGACCTAAATCTCTTTATAAACATAGTCTCTGTTTCCAGATTCTCATTCTTTTCTCGGGGAGGTTACCGTTACTTCTAGTTATACAACCCATGTGGCGTGGCTCGCAGCACAGCTGTCCCCAGCCCTTCTGGCACCAGGGACCAGTTTTGTGGAAGACAGTTCTTCCATGGACGGGGGTTGGGGGGATGATTCAGGCGGTAATGAGAGCAGTGGGGGGCGACGGGGCAGATGAAGCCCCGCTCGCCCGCCCGCCGCTCCCCTCCTGCCGCGCGGCCCGGTTCCTAACAGGCCTCGGACCGCGGTTCACGGCTCGGGGTTGGGGACCCCCTGCATTGCAGTTTTAGGAAGAGCGGACGGGATGGAGTGTTACAGGCAGGCTTCGGTGCTAAAGGTCATGGGAATGGAGAAGTCCAGTTGAGGCACTGGGAATTAGGTAAGTGAAATGGGTAAGTGGCAAGTTCAGCGTTACCTCCCCATCTCCCAGCCACGGGGAAGCGCTGCTGTTGACACGGTGGAAGCCCAGACCAGACTAAACGCAGGGGAAGCAAGTCTGCAGCCTTTCAAACTAGTGCTGAGACCAGTATCTGAGAGCAACGAATCCCCAGCCAAGCTAGCAAAGTAACAAAATTTGGGGTTTTTTTAGTCCTCCCCTTCTCCAGGCCCTCTGCGATTTTTAACGCAGTGCTCAGGGTAGCCTCCAGCTGCCCAAAGTCCCCCAGCTCTGCTCTTTAAAATAAATAAATATCCACTCTTTGTTTCCCCATCTCCTCCCCAAACAAATCTCCTTTTTCCAAATAACAGGGCAGAGGTCTGATGATTTGGCTAATTCATAATTATTAGGCATGATGCTGGGTCTTTCAAAAGAATATTTGCATCTCAAAGTGGAAAAAGACAAGGGGATGGGACATACATTTTGGGAAAGAAATGCCCAGGCTTTTCCTTGAGCCTTTGAACAGCTAAATACCAAGGAGGCTGAAAGTAAAACCGAGAAAATCAGTCTGAGATCATTACAGAAGCCAACTTCCCCTCCATTTCTCTCACTTTTCGTGTCTGTCAAGAGCCTAGGGCACTAACAACCCGGGGAAAGTCAACTGTGGCTCCCCACCACAATCACACAGAACATTCCCAGACCGACATCACTGTTTGAGGGTTTTCCACACGTGGGGATACAATGCCAAAAAGCAGTACTCACAGGTCTCCATATTATTTCACCCAAAGCTAGTCTTGGAAGTTATTAGCCAGGCTTTCCCTTTTGATTTGAAACAGTATTTCCACACAATTGCAATCAGTAAACTACTTTATTAGGACAAATGTTTTTCTGTGGTTTTCAAAATTGCTTTTTCATCAGCCATGGTTTTGTGTGTGTGTGCTTTGTTTTTAACAGCTGCCAGCCGGCTAGTGTTCCTTCAGCCTTATAAACTAGCAGGGGTAGAGAGAAGAGTGCTGAACTTTAAGTGAATCCCAAAGGTCTGAAAATATCTTCTCTTGCCCACCTCATGTTGCAGAGATAGAAAAGGAATGAAGTGGAGGATAATGGTCAGGAAAGCAAAAGTATGAGCAAGATACTTTGTATAATCTATGGAGTATGGTCTTAAAATTTCAGATTGGAGTAGACCTGGTAATAGAAAAATGCTACCCAGAAACAAATCACAGAATTATGGTCTCCATGTCTGCTTCAACTTATGAAATTTATGTACTTTTACAATTTATGTAAAAGTAACATATAGTAACTGCTAAAACTTACCATGTGTTCATCAATTAATAAATAACACAAAACCAGCTGCCCAAATCATGCACTCGGAACAGTTGCTCGGGGAAAAAAAAGATTGGAAATAATAAACTTCACATTTTGGATTTGAGAAAATGGAATCCACTAAGAGATCTGGGTATAAAATCCCACACATGATTACATTACTTCATCTGTTTCTAATAATATTTGAGATGACGGTGATGAAATTATCAAACACAAGCCAAATGCCAACGATAATATTTGGGAAATAAGTTCAACATCTAAACTCCACGTCCACTTGGCTGTCCCTTGAACTCAGAAGCAAAAGTAGTAACCAAACGCTCTTGCAAAACAAAACTTCCACATGGACAGGAGAACGGGGCCCTGAGTGGACTATGGAAAAGCAACTGCAAAGTCAGGGGACACTGCCCTCGCCCCAAGGATCCCTCCTGCAGGAAGTCTCTGCAAACTGCCTCAGTGGCTCTACCCTCCACCCACCCTCAGGCACAAATGTTCTGAACTACCTTTTACAGCTTTCAAAGCCTTCTTCCTTCTTTTCAATGTCATACACATCTCTCTCCCACACCAAAAGTAGGAGAGAACCATCCAGACTAGGATCACAAACTTAAAGTAACTAGGCACAGCAGTACATCTGTATCATAGTGAGTCATGGGACGCACATGTGCTAATTTTCCTCTTAGACTTGACCTTCCTTTTGAATTTGTTTTCCCTGGCCTACCTTATTAGTTATACTTTCTACTTTACTGTAAGTCTTCTTATAAACCAATTTAAATCCTTTGTACGATGAAATATACTACATACTTATATAACTGAACCACTGCACAGGCTGGAACACAATGTCCAGATGCGCTGGAGTCCAGTGAGCTTTTCTGTGGCCACGCTCAGGCTTGTAAGAGTTGTCTGCATCTCCCGTCCACACTTCTATCATTCAATTTAGCACGCTGTGCTGTACTCACATGCCCATCTTTCTCTGGCAGACCCAGCTCCTGAGGAGTTGTACATGGGCCCCAGATGTTTCAGTGAAGAGGAATTTAGATGTAGATGATGAACACAGGGTGTGATGGTTAATTTTACGTGTCAGCCTGACTGGGTTGAGGGATGCTCAGGGAGCTGGTAAAACAGTATTTCTGGTTGTGTCTGTGAGGGTGTCTCCAGAGGAGATAAGCATTTGAATTGGCAGACTGAGTAAGGAAGATCACCCTCGCCACTGTAACTGGACATCACCCAATTGCTGAGCACCTGAACAGAGCAAAAAGGCTGGATCACCCACCTTCTCCTGCCCTTGGATATGGTGCTCCTGGTTCCCAGGCCTCTGGACTAAGACTGGGATTTCCACTTTCAGACTTCCTGGTTCTACAGCTTGCAGACAGCAGATCATAGGACCTCTCGGCCTCCATACTCATATGAGCCAGCTCCCATAATAAATCTATAATATATAATAGACTTTTTATAAAAACTCTTTTTTTTTTTGGCTGGGCTGTGAGGCTTATGGGATCTTAGTTCCCCGACCAGGGATTGAACCCAGGCCCTCATCTGGGAAAGAGCTGAGTCCTAACCACTGGACCACCAGGGAAGTCCCAATAGTAGACTTATTAATAGGATAATTAATAAATTAATTTAAATTTAATAGGATCCTATTAAATATATAGGACCTATGTATATAATATATAAGATCTATATATATATGTGTGTATGTATATATAGAGAGATCAATCGATTGATCTATCCTATTGGCTCTGTTTCTCTGGAGAACTCTGACTATAATATACAGGTCATAATGCTTTATTTTAATTTTTATAGTTGATATTGTTGCTAATTAATCCTAAATCTTCAAAACACTCGTCACCATCGTATCCCGGTATCTGGTTTACAGCTTCAGTCACCAGACTCCTAGATACAGCCACTCAGATAAACTTGAAGGAAAAGTCAATACGCCCCCCCACCCATCACCATCCTCCGAATGGATGTACTAATACAAAGACTTAAAAAAAAAAAAGGCACTTTAATTAGATAGAGGTTTTTGTCATCCTTGGCTCATGTAAAAAACACATTCACAACATGAAGAAACACATTAAAATTTTTTGATTTTAATTTTTTAAATATTAATTTTATTAAATCTTGATCCTTGAGCATGTCTGTCTAATATTGTGTGTGAAAATATAAAAGTACTCACAGAGCACCTCTGCTACATGCCAGAACACAACGGTTGCCGAGGAAAAGCACTCAATGTGACTGAGTCGCGAGCTGCTTTTTCAGGGAATCATCATTTTTAAAATTCAGATAATGCCAGATTCACATGCAGCTGTAAGAAGTAACACAGAAATCCTGCCTACCCTCTTACCCAGTTTCCTCAAATGGGAACATCCTGCAAAACTATAAAACGTCATCACAATCACGACACTGACACCGATACAGTCAAGATACAGAACGTTTCCATCAACCCCAGGGTCCCTCCCCCATGTTGCCCTTTTATAGCCACACCCACTCCCCTCCTGCCCCCAGCAACCACCAACGCATTCTCCATTTCTATGATTTTAAGGCCTTCTTCTTAAGGTAAAATTTACCAAGCCAGGAATTACCTGGTGACTGAGGCAGCCAAAGGGGCAAAACTTGCATTCGGTCAACAGGTGAAGAGGATTTTAGGTGTATTTTAAACAGCTGGGAGCCATGCTGCTGAAAATGGAAGAAGCACCAGGAAGTGAACAGCAGGGTGTTACTTTCAAGATCGAACTGAAATCTCAGAACTTCAAGCTCAGGATCAATACGGCCTTGCAAGTGGATGAAGTTCAAAGTACAGAAGATAATTCTCAGGAACCATGTGAAAAACATTAAAAAACAAAAAAGGCCAAATGACAGGAAGTCTCCATGAAGACATTTTAATGGCGGCAGAGAGCAACTGAACAGCCTTCTCATACCACATTGAGATGACTGACTTTACCCTGTCAGCATTTGCTTTGGTAAAGAAAAAGAAAACCGCCATTTAACCCGACCACTAATAAGTAGCTTGGACTCTAAAGGCTACCAAAAGTCCAAGTAAACAGTCACCTGTTACATCATCAGTAGGGGCACAGTCTTCAGAAACTGCACAAACTTCCTCTTTCCTATAACTATCCACACACTTGCAGAAAAAGAAATTCTTATCACTTTCTACTTTCCCAAAGATGCATTTTTCAGTAATGGCCAAGGAACTTAGTACCTTTCACCAAAAGGAAGGTTCGGCCCTCTCACACTCTCTCCCATCATTGCCCATGACGAACACAAGCTGTTGCAAAGTGTTTCTGCAACTTTCGGTTTTTTTCCCCACCACAATGTTTAGACTCTTTTATTTATAACAAAATTAATGGCACAGGTTAAAGAAAAACTACATTTACTTAAATCCATTAAAATTATTTTTGGTCAAAGAAACAGAGATAGTAAAAGATACCCCCGAAGAACAATTACAAAACTTCCACTGGGCCAAACAACAAACCCTCACTCCTCCACTCCCTTTAAGACGTCTTTATCACATTGTATCAGAATGCTAATCTTGGGCTTCCCTGACGGCACAGCGGTTGAGAGTCCGCCTGCCGATGCAGGGGACACGGGTTCGTGCCCCGGTCCGGGAGGATCCCACACGCCGCGGAGCGGCTGGGCCCGTGAGCCATGGTTGCTGGGCCTGCGCTCCGCAATGGGAGAGGCCATAACAGTGAGAGGTCCGCGTAACGCAAAAAAAAGAAAAAAAAAATGCTAATCTTAATGAATATCAGCAGGAAGGGAAATTCTGGAAAGAGCAAGTCAGTTTTATACCCCTAACACGATGCAAAGTTCAAAATGATGAAGGATTTCAAACTGTAACTCCTTAGCATCTCTTTTCAATAAGAGACTTCATCTTGTCAGCTGGACTTGACCTGCCTGGATACCTTAAAGCAGTGGTTCTCACACTTCAGCCTGAATCAGGATCACCTGGAGAGTTTGTCAAAACAGATTGCTGGCTCCATCCCCAGAGTCTGATTCAGCAGGTCTGTGGAAGGATCTAAAAATACTCGTTTCTACCAAGTTCCCAGGTGATGCTGATGCTGCTAGTCTGGGGACCACACACTCTGCAAACCACTGCCCTAAATCTAGAGACTCCCAATTTCTGCTGAATTTTTCTCTAGAGATCCCAAGGGGCCTTGGCAGAAAATAACAAGTTTGGGAGACCTGACTGTCTTACGCTTAAACTGTTAAACTGCTCTTTGAAATACTTTACCTGAGGTAAAATAGTTAGAGTTCAAAGTAATTCAGTGTTGAGCTGCGTGTCCACAGCTTAGACTTCCAGACCCCTTTTTTCCTATTTCACGGAAACAATAACCAGGTGTGCTCCATGCTGCATTATAGAGGGAAAATGCCTACTTGACTCTGGGATCGTGAGGGGCTGAGGCCCCACTGCCCCTTGATTTAGAGGGGCTTCTCCCATGAGGTGCAGGGGCTGCTTCACAGTGGTCTCTGGAAGAAGTCCAGTTACTCTTATTCCCACCATATTTTCACTTCACAATATAAAAAATATAAGGAAAATCCTGATATGTTCAAATTCAACAGATATCGGCCTCACGGTTTTTGAGAACTGGTCTGTGCGCGGCTCACCAGATTCCTGGCTAAAGGGGAGGATGGAACGATACTTGTGGAGTCTCACAATGCCCCGTTTTAGCTGGTTTCCCACCTCCTCCCTATCAAGCCTTTTACATGTAAATTATTAAGAGCAACAAAATCACCTCAGCATTAACTTTTAAAAAAAAGCCTTTCCACCTTATGTCAAACAGTAACGGCAATGAAATGAACACGAAAGGGAAGATGATGGTTGGAGGCCATAAACAAATTGAAAGCTCATCTCTAAACAAACAAACAAAAAGACCATACAGAGAAACTAAAAGAAGTATTTTCATTTAACAGCAAAAATGTATTTAACCATGCTCACTACTAAAGGTAGAGATGTTAATAATAAACATGGTTCTTGCCATCATGGAGCTTGATTTACTATCCTGCAAGGAAGACTAACGATGGTAAATATAAGTGTGAAGAACATCAGGAAGAAATTCAAATTGCTATGGGAAACACAGACAGGCCTGGGGAGGGGGTGCGGGGGGAGGAGGTATCAACAAAGGCTTCTCAGCAAAGTTGGCCTCCATTAAGCTTAGGCCTGAAGGATAAAGAAGAGTGAACTAGGCAAAGAGGGAGGAGAAGCGAGGTACAGAGGAAGAGTGCACTGAGTGTCCCCATATGACTCAAGCACAAGAAGCATGGAAGGTGGGAAAAGAAGCTGGTGAGGTAGGTGAAGACCAGAACACAGAGCTGTGTGTAAGAGCAATGGGAAGCAGGAAGATTACATGGCCATAGCGCGCCTCTTCAAAGAACACTCTCTGTAGTGCACTGGTTCCCAGCTGCTGCAGCGTAAGATGAAACGGAGAAACGGAGCAGAGTGGAGGAAGGGGTGGCCGGAGAAAATGTATCCAGTGTTTTCTCAATACTGAACCTTGGCTGTCTGACACACAGGTCACTTAATTTATAGGGACCTCAGTTTTACCGTTTGTGAAGTGGGATTAGAATCTTCCCAGTGTACCTCTTAAAGTTACTATGGGGATCTAAAACCCAAGTACCTAAGCAATCCTGTTTGTACATATTACACACTAAAATTTACGTCACAGTGGGTGTGACAAGCAGTAAAGAATGTCTAGATTAGAACAAGGAGAATTCAGCAAGATGGCTGGAAAAAAGCAAGTATAGTCCTAGCCATGAACAACTGTAACAAGATCTAACTTTTAAAAGGATACAATAAAACCCAGTTACCTAGAAATAAATCTAAGAAAAGATGTGCAAGAACTTTATGGAAGAAACTTAAAATACTTAAATAAATTTAGAAAAATACTGCACTCAAGAGGAGAACTATGTCAATCCTTCCCCAAATGAAATCAATGAAAAATTGACTGAAATTTTTATAAAATCCAATTCCAATAAAATCTCCACAGGATTTTTCACAGGCCTTGACAAGGTAATCCTAAAGTGTGTAATACAGAAATCACAAATCAATGATGTTGAATGAATATAGCAAATTGTAGAAGGATACTCCAATATCATTATATAATACCTTTAAATATACAAAATTGACAGTACACACCATCAAGGACTCAAACACATACAGAACTGCTGTGTAAAAGCACGCATGGGAATGATGAACTTCAAATTTAACCTTCAAATTCAGGACAGTAGTTACTGAGGGCCACTGGGTGGTGGATACAAAGATGTTTATTATATTATTCCCTAGTCCTTAAACTCTTCTTAAATATTCCATGAGAAACCAGAATGCCTTTTATTTGAGAGCCATGTTATTACAGGATCTAGCTTAGTAGTTCCCAAACACCAATCCAATAGCTCCCATCAGCCCCACCTGGAGTACTTGTTAAAAACACGGATTACCAGGCTATGCCAGAATCAGAATTTCCGGGGGTGGGGGGGAAGCCACGTGAACCTAATGCACAGCCTCATTTGGGAACCCTTGGTAACAACCAGCTATTAATAACTAATCCATCAACAAAATTGGTTCCAATCTGACAATGAGGTATTTGAGGTCTTGAGATTGCCTGATCACTTTCCAATTGATGCAACTGTCTAGAATGTGGACTCTAATTTGAGGGCAAAACCAAGTAAATTTTAAAGTATATCCTTTACTGTGCTTCTCCCCTGCCCACTGGCCAAGGTCACATATGTAAAAACTAAGAATATCTTATAAAGTAATAGTATCAAATGATTCCACAGCAGAACATAATTCCTTCATATCCTCTACAGGGAATATGCCATAGCGAAATTCCACTGAGATGATAAAAATTGCTATTTTTAAGGATAAAGTGATTCAAGTCACTGGCAACTGCCCTCAAGTAGGTAGACAGCAACGCCATGCTTCCTTCCTTTCCTGATTTTCTTCCCTCACAATAAAATCATAGCTAAATTTGTCTAGAGAAATGCGCAGAGCCAAAGGGAAACATAAAGAATAAATTTAGAAAGAAAACAATTTATTACAAGTTAGAGGTATTAGTGCCGGGATAACAGTTTTCACAGCCCTGCTCCTAAGAAATAAGGTTAACTAGAGACTACGCTGTTAGAACGTATGACAAATTCAAGGGCAGACAAACGTACCTTTTCCCCTAATATTTAAAAATTACAACTAAAAACATGGAAAGGAATGATTTTGAGAAACAATACAAATCTGCTAAACGCATCAACACAAAAGGACTCGCTTACCAGGGCTTTCTACTCGCTTATAGTGGTAGGGATTGATGCACACCTCCTTCTGCTTGGAACCAAAAGGAAACTCACAGCATTCCAGTGGTTTTAGTTCATGGTGGCTCTGAAGGTCGGGCCAGCGCCACACACGGCAGTAAATAACATGAGGCAGCCCCTTCCGGTGGGAAACTTGCAGCCTGCCGTCCAGGGAGCGGGGAATGGTGACACAGTTACTGGGCTGCCCCGGACAGCTCAAGGCCTTTTCCAGTTCCTCCATGGCACCTTTCTTTTTCTTCAGTTTTTTCACCAAAGCATCAACAGCTTTCTCTGCCCATTTTTCTTCTTCATCACCCTGTTTCCACCCAAGAAGTCTCTTCACAGCTGGACTTGTGAAGGAAAACAAACTTGTCACGTTCATGATGGCACCACGTACACTCCTTGTGGATGGAGAAAGAAAGATGTCCCCGAATGTGAAAGGACAGCAGAAGAGGTTTCACTTTATTTACATAGGATTCTCCTTAGCTTCTTCGTGCTGAGGTCCTGAAAAGTAGAAATCACCATTCCTAGTGTTTCCAAAAGTAACCCAAAGTCAGCACCTAGAAAAGAAAAAAGGGAAAAAGATGTTTAAAATCATCTCTAGCACAAAATCACAATTTATTAAACAATTGCCATGGGCAAGATACTATTTTAAGCACTTTTATGTATTACAGTATGCTATGGGCTAAATTATGTCCCCCCCCCCCACCAAAACTCACGTTGAAGCCCTCACCCCCAGTGTGACTGTATTTGGAGATGGGGCCTCTAAGGAAGTAATTAACGTTAAATGAGATCATGAGGATGGGGCCCTGATCTAATTGGATTGGTGGCCTTATAAGAAGAAGGGAGCGATTTCTCTCTCCCTCCCTACATGTGCACCCACTGAGGAAAGGCCTTCTTCATAGAGAGAAGGCAGCTGTCTGCAAGCCTGGAAGAGAGCCCTCACCAGAAACCAAACTGGCTGGAACCTTCATCTTGGACTTCCCAGCCTCCAGAACTGTGAGAAATACATTTCTACTGTTTAAGCCACTCGGTCAGTGGTATTTTGTTATGGCAGCCCAAGCAGGCTAACACAGTATTTAATACTTTAAATAATTCTTTCAACTAGGTAATACCATCATTTCCATTTTATAGATGAATAAACTGAGATGCAGCTTTAAAAAGGAGTATGTTACTGTTTACATGAGTTCTGATAGAAGCAACAGACCCCTTAGTGCAAAAGAGGTTCAAGTTCTCAACAGATATTGTGATGTTTTACATTTCGATTCATTTATAGGCTCTAAGATATATATTTCAAAATACACCTCAATCAACAAAAACTGAAAGCAAAAGGAAAAAATAAAAATGCAATAGTCTTAACATCTATTTTGGTTTGTTCCTCAAGCATGTCTTACGCTATAAAAAAGATAGTTATATTTACACTATATAAATGTAGCAACATTTTAGGGTATTTATTCAGTAAACCAGTAAACAAGCCTATGTCTATGGGATATCAGGCAAGTAAAGTAGGAAATTTACCCCCTACTTTTTCAAATTTGCTTTATTGACATGAAAGGAATGAAGCACGTGAACACGTACTGTACCAAATACTTTTGTCAAGTTGTCTCATTTAAACTTTCTAGTTACTCTTCACCAGATAAAAACACAAACAGTGAAAAAGATGAAAGATGACAACTTTGTACCAAGTCCGGCTAAGATTCAGTAGCAGGTATCAAACCAACCTCCTCCCCAGAATAACTATAAAAGCTGAATAAAATATAAATGAACAAATCGGGGGGGAAAATCCCAACTTTTTAAAGGTATCAAAGAGCAACCAAAGTACGCAGGACATGAGGGGCCAAGATGCTGGAGAGATGTGAAAAGCAATGAAGTAATAAGCTGAACACTCTTCATTGCTTTTCTTCTCAAGGCATTTATTTGCCAATGCCTGTGCTGTGAGTAGCCAAGCAGAAGGAGGCTAAAGAACCAAACAGAGATTTCAGTAGTCTCATAGTGCTGAGGAGACCAAAAAAAAAAAAAAAAAGAAAAAAGAAAAATGGAGTTGAGGGCCTGGTAAACATACCAGGCTTTCAGTTGAGACCCCTGAAGAGGTATGCCCTAGTGTGCAAGGGCAAAACTGAAATGGACCAATGTTTACACTGAAACACAGGCTAGAATCATCTTAATAGAATCATCTTAATACTAGACTGGAACAAGATGATGGGAAAAGAGGAGAGAAAAACTGTGAGAGAGGAAATATTTGTAGATACTGGCCAAAGATTTTCCAAAAGTGAAAACAGATGTCTAGCCACAGATTCATGAAGGCCTACAAATCCAAAGAAGGAGAAAGGTATCCACAAGTTTTAATGTGTCATATCACAGTATAATTGCTGAAAACCTACCACAAAAATCTTTAAAAAGACACAATACTTTCAAAATGAGTACAATAAGGCTGACAGCTGACATTTCAACAGAAACAATGGAAACCAGATGACAGTGAAATGACATCTTTAGCCTACAAATAAAAAGCTGGAAACTCAGAATTCTATACTTAGTGGAGAAAAAGCATTCAAAATGACTGTGAAATAAATATGCTCTCCAACAAACAAAATCTGAAAGAACCGGCTTCCAGCAGGAATTTTAAGGCACAAGGGAAAAGCAAGGAACTGCAGGAAAGAACGAAGAGCTCCAAAAGGGTACTGACTTTACAGAACAATTATAGGAATGTCTTGTGGTGTTTAAAATACAGAATTAAAATGCATAACAAAAAAAAGCAGAAGGGGTAAATGAAGTCAGATTTCTAAGGTCCTTGTATTACCCAGGTTGTGGTAAGGCATTAAAGTATTGTTGATATGTTATGAATTCATGTCATAATAAAGTAACAACTGAAAGAATTCAAAAACCATAAAAAGGTAATAGAGGAGTTAAAAATATGGAATTACTTTTTAAAATATGCTTAATCCAAAAAAACTTAAGAAAAAGAAAAAAGAGCACATAATAGATGGGATAAATAGAAAACAGTAAGATTCGCAGCTAATCCTCAAAGTCTCAAGAATTACTTAAATATCAAGAGACTAAATTTGCCAAGCAAAAGACGGCGGTAGGGGTGGGGACACCACTTAACTATACTGTACTTACAAGAGACACACATCGTCGAATATAAAGACAGAGAATGGCTGAAAGAAAAAAAAATATGGAAAGAAATATACTATGCATATTCTAACCAAAAAAGCTCACACAGCTATCATATCAGGCAAAAGAAGCTGTAAAGTAAGAAGCATCACCAGGGATAAAAGAGGGACATTTCATAATGTTAAAAAAGAGTTGATCCACCACAAATACATCACAATCCCAATTTTTTATCCAAGTAATCACAGTTTTAAAACACATAAAGCAGAAACTGACAGAATTAAAATGACTAACAATCTTAGTGGGAGATTAACACAGTAAATGACTAAACAAGCAAACAGAAATCAACAGATATAGAAGATTAACAACATGTTTAAAAACTTGACTCAATTCATGTATGTACCCAACAACTGTAACATACGTAATACTTTCAAAAACACATGGAACACTTATCCAAATTGACCATATAATGAGCCATTAAGCAAATCTCAACACATATCAAAGGAATAAAACCATACAGAATATGTCCTTTGATCACAGTGTAACTAAGAATAACTGCCAAAAGTATTGTTATTGAAAATAATTACACTTTTAAATAATGCATGAGTCAAAAAAGAAACTACAGGAGAAATTAGAAAATATTTTAAACTGAATGATTATAAAAATGTGACACATCAAAACTTGTAAGATGTAGCTCAATCCATGCTTAGCAGGAAATGTGTTGTCTTAAATGCATGTATTAGAAAAGAAAAAAAGCTGAAAACTAATTTTCTATGTATCTATCAAAAGAAAAAAAAAGGAACAGCTAATTAAACCTAAAGACAGTAAAAGGAAATGAGAGCAAAAATTAAATATATACATACAAAATAGAGAAAACCTATAAAATCAAAGTTGGCTCTTTGAAAATACGAATAAAATCAGATATTCCTCTAAAAAAAACCTATAAATCTATAAAAGAGAAGGCACAAATTACCAGTAACAGGAATAAAAGGGGGAAATCATTACTGATCCTCAGAACTCAAAGGGATAATAATTATGAACAGCTATCATAGCAAACTGTGCATGTCTATAGCTACTTTGTGGTATAGACATACAGCTGTGCATGTCTATAGCTACTTCCTCACTAGAGGAAAATGACTCAGGAATTCTATCTTACTGTCTTCCTAGCTTTGGAACCTAGCCCTGTAGCTGGCACATATCAGAGTTTCAATAAATGTTTGATGAATGATTTAGCTCCATGAAGGAATCAGAAGGCCAAGTGTGGAGCTTTACTTATTCAACAGGCTGTAGTGGGCCAGTTGTTTCCTTTTGTAAAGTAAAGAGTTTTACCAGTGCTTTGAAGCTGGCGTTATTTTCATTGAACAGAAAAAGAGAAAACAAAACTATGCTACCATCAAAGTCACACTTGGTCAGAGTGTACCTCCTGAACTGATCATTTACTTTTACTAAAGGTTAATTGTGCCAAAGAACAAGAAAGACAACTTCTTTTCCTTGTCCTCTAGCAACAATTTATAAAAGGAATACATTTCTTCTCATTCTGTATGTCCTTTTCTTCGACTCCAAAAACTGCCTTTTTATATTTTGGTCAATGGTTTTCAAATAGAGGGGGTGAGTTTATATCAAAATCACCTGAGGCTGTTTCAAACTCTAGCACTGATGGGTTTGTTATAGAAGGTAAGTATGGGGGGAGTTGGGGAGATTAAGGACCACCGTTGCAGACCTTTGCTTTAACTGCTCAAAGTGACATTCATTCAGCAAAGCTGCACTGAGTGCCTGCTAAGTACCTACGGTATCCAGAGGATGGAAGCAAAGATGTCTCCATCCTGAAGAGCCAGTGTGTAAACAGTGAACTCTCTTGAAGCAAATTGGTTCCCCTGCATGCCAAGCTAAGAGACTGTACTGCGGAGTCCTGGGTCAAGTGCAGACCTCAGCAGGAAGGAATGCCAGGACTGTAGCAAGGTGAACGCTGAGTGCAGGAATAGAAAAGGCGGCCCACGTACCATGCATTTGCCCACCATGAACCAACAATAACACTGTGTGCAAAAGCTCTACGACAGGTATAAACGATAACGTATAAAAGCAGAAAAGGAGAGAACAGTTAATTCCAGGGATTTCAGGAAGTTTTCCCAAAGAAGAACTATCAGACAAGCATTAACGGATGAGTAGAATTTTGCAAAACAACAGAGCTAATATTCTGAGTGATCGTTACTTGATAGACACTGTTCCAAGCACTTTATATCTACTAACTAGTTTAATCTTTGTGACAAACCCTCTTTAGTGAACACTCTTATTTTCCTCATTTTACAGGTAAGGAAAGTGAAATATACAATAGAAAAGTTAAGTAACTTGTCCGAGGTTTTATGCGCACAGGTGTAAGTGGCGGGGCCAGAGTGAACCCATGTTGTCTGGCTCTACAGCCTCAACTTTTAAACCACTTTTCTAAATTGCTCGTTCTCACCAACATCAGAGAAATGCTAGGGTTCAAGGTTGTTGTAGACGATACAAGGCTGATAAAGGCAGGGCAAGACTGTGAAGGGCCTGTCATACATCTTATCCTGTGGACAAATGGAAGGCTTTAAATCAGGGCATCAGTGTGATTAGATTTATGTTTTAGAAAGACAGCTAAAGTGACATCCTCAATACAAAAGGCTTCTCCACAGAGGGAATGAAAAATGAAAAAAAAACCCCTACGGTCTCCAAACACCACAGGGCCAGTTGGGGGGTTTGATGCCACTAAAAACATTAAAGTGACAAGATCACAAACTCTTGCATATAAATGTGCATATGAAACAAAATACAGGCTGATGACTGATTTTTGCCTACTTGAGTTAAGCTTTTTTTTTTAATATTCAAGTCAAACAAGTAACCTACCTCCCATCAGGAACTCAAACGTGTCCATGACACTATGGCCTTGGCAAGACAACTCATTCTTTTTCTGCCCCTTTTGGTACTTCCTGCTTTAGTTTATGTCAAAAGCTAAGTGGCGTTATCAGTTTAAAGTGCAAAATAAAAACATGAGTCAGCAAACAGAGATTTCCTTCCCTCTTCTCCAAATACAAACGTTTCACACTGACAAAGAAGCAAAAGCATTCATCTGGTAAAGAACCCCCTAGAAGCCTTAAAAAATAGGGAGATCTTTGTTCCGGCAACTTCACTTCTAGAAATTTACTCTAAGGAAACACTCTGCACTGGAAAGGTAAAAACGTTTTTGCAAAATGATTTTCATTAGAGCATTCTTTATTATAAGGAAAAAAAAAATATCTAATAGTTGGAAAATAAGTAAGATGTAGTATAATCCACTCAACAGAATATTATGTAACCCTTAAAAAATTATGTTCATAAAAATAACTGGGAAAAAACCTTAAGCAGAATGTAAAATGGTATACACAGCAAGAACAGCTATGTAAATATACCAAAATAACGGTATACATAGAATGAACAACTATGTAAATAAACCAAAGCAAGTAACGGTGGCTGGGTCTGGAAGGGTAATAATCTCTCTCTCTCCCCCCTACTTGTTAAAACTTTTCATACATTCTTTAATAAAAAACTGTTACTTTCAAATTTTTTAAAAGCCTCTATACACAAATATTTGCAAATTACACACAAAAAACAAAACAAAACCTCAATTCATTAACTCAAGCCACATACAAAGTCTACTTATAAATCAGGTTGCACTTACAGTGTGACCCGATTCTCGAAGTAATAAAAATGCAGTTTAAAACAGGGTTCTAAAGTCAGGCCCTTTCCCTATGGAGTCTCGCCCACAGGAAGGATTTCTATTAGCAATGCCAGAACCAAATGAGAAAAATACTCTTATAATGCTCCTTTCGACATGGCTATGGAATTCTGCAACTTATGTGGTATTCCTTAATGTTACAAGGAAAAAAGGAAGAAGTTGTAAAATACCTTTAACCGCTGTGAAACTCGTTCTACACTGAAAGGAAACCTCATTAGCCAATTGCACAACAACGGCATTTTCTTCATCTTCATCTAGCAAAGAAACATGTAATTATCCAGCTGTGTGAATATCAACAAAATACACTCTCTGCCATGCAACACCTCAGATCCCAGATTCCCACTGAAAGTTTTAAAAGGAAATTATTCTAATTTGTATCTGAAGCACAATAAAAAGGCGGGTGTGTGTGTGTGTGTGTGTGTGTGTGTGTGTGTGGCGAATGCCAAGTGCTACAAACCAAGTACCTTTAACAGGAGGAGGAGGAGGAGAGGAGACAGACAATGGCCAGTCGCCTTCTAGAGCTTCAGACCAGTGCTGTTACAGTTCCTGCACTGGCATGCAATTCAGGGAACTAGACAAAACGACTGATTCCTTTAAATACTGAGGGAATAATGAAATGATTCAATAAAATCAGCATGAAATACAGGCTCCAAAAAAGTGACTGGGGGGAAAAATATCAAAGACTCCCTGCTAGTACCTTAAAAAAAGTAGATAAATGGTCTACTGTCAATGAAGCAAGCAACTCTCCCCCACCCCCGACTTCTTGTTCTTTGGTTCATTACTGTCTTAACTCTAATGGTAAAACATCAAGGCATAAAGATCAAAAGAATCAAGGAACTAAACGCACGGGTATTGATTAACTTCGCTTTGGAACTGTTTAACCGTTGGATGTGTTACTTAAGAAAAACGAAAACTTTACAAAAATTATCTTTCTGTAAAAAAATGCCTGATCCATTTTGCGGGGGAAACAAGTATTTCCAAGTAACTAAATAAACTGTATGCATATTTCCTGACTTATACCACTAGCTCTTCTTAAACAGATGATCTTGTGAAGAAACAGAAAAAGTAAGACTCTAGTTCCTAAAGAAGAGCTACTGTGTGGCTTTAAAGAAATCACAAGCAAACTATATGATTTCTGTAGTTCGGTAGTTGTATCTAAATTATTTCACCAAATGCCTCACCAGAATGCCATGGAGATGTCAAGTACATCAGAGGTGTGTTGTATAAAGTGACTGGTGGCAATATTAATTAGTTCTGTGGGAAGGTATGTGTCATCTAGCCTAACATCCGATTTCAGATAGGATTCAAGGCCTGATGAGAACTCTTGCCTCCCCCGGGATGCTTAGATAAATTAAAACATGAAAAAGAGTCAGAAAGTTAACATACCAGGGGATCTGTAATGTAACTTTTCATTACTCCAAAATGGACTATTTTTTTTTTAACGTACTTCATTTCATTCAGGTACCCACATCAACCATACGTATACTCCTAACCAAAAGCAGAATCATCAAAACAGATCATGATTCCCAAGGAGGATAAAAAAAGACACTCAAACATTCCTGACACTCATAGGAACCACAGAATCACAGACACACACTATAGATTAAGGTTAAAATTGCTTAAAGAGATGAAGGCTGCAAAGAAAAATATTCCAGAGACTCAATACCAGCACATATTTTAAAACAAAGAGCAACCCATCATTAAGCCAAGAATTGCAATGAGCTTTGCTGGTAAGAGTATGATGGAGAATTCACAAAAAGGCAGGGTTGGGGGGTGAAAACCATAACCATATTCATTAGGCCTAAATAAAATTAGGCTACAGAATTAATCCAAAGTCCTGAAGAACTGGGAACTACCAAACTTTTGATAAAACTAAAATACTTATTACTTAAAAGTAGAACCACAGACACCCCACATACTGGCTGAGTAGGAAGGCTTCCAGCTGGAGAACCAACCCTGTGAACGGTACCCAGGGAAACCAGTAATGAGGACAGGCAGAGACAGTACTCTGGACATACAGGACACAACCAGAGCGGTACCAACTCCAAACAGTTCCTAATAAAGCACCATCAATTACGGATCGTACAGCTCCTTAAAGAAAATGATACACCTTTATCTACTCTTAAGGCAAACGGGGAAAAAGAAGAGTTAAAATTTGCTACACAAGTATAATGCCCTCACAATGAAAATAAAAACGGAGATGGTTTTTCTCCAGCTATTTCAGTCTCAGAAAATATCCCAAAGCAACAATGGTCTGTGATTCTGCGATGTCCGTTTCAACAAATAACCTGTTCAAATGTTTCTTTTCCCTGGTTACTCCAATTAGGAACTCACTTGGCTTTGAGATACTTGTCTTGAAGGAGAAAACAGGTGAAGTCCCTCTGCATTTCCTTCTCCTGTTTTAAACCAGCAGTTATAGCCCTGGACCTTCACTCAACATTTCTCAATTTCAAACGGGTCAAATGTAGCTAAATAAAGCTCACCACTAACCAAAATAAAGGGGGAAACAAAATCCTAGAACAAGAAGAAAGTGAGGATGAATCAAACCTCTCTCCAGTTCTTTTACAGACTTGAAAGCGCTTTTTAAACTACCTACTTCTTTGCTGAGAAGTTGGGCTAACAGGAACTCTACTCTGATTGAGTACTCAGAAAAAGAAAATATATTTAAACCAAGTCCCTACACAAGAAAGCGATAACGAAGATCCACTGGCGGGTAGGGACAGATTGGGAGTCTGGGATTGACATGTACACACTGCAGTGTTTAAAATGGATAACCAACAAGGACCTACTGTATTGCAGAGGGAACTGTGCTCAATATTCTGTAATAACCTAAATGGGAAAGGAATTTGAAAAAGAATAAAGAAAAGATTAAAAAACATGTTTTAAATAATACTTTTTCCAAAAAAAAAAAAAAAAAGATCCACTGGCAATCACAGAATTCTGCTGGTCTTACAGCAAAGTCCTGCTGTCACAAACATCCAGAAGGCAGACTTCACTTTCCTGAGCCTCTTACTATAAAGCTTTGTTTCGGTTACTTCCAAACATTTCCCAACTTTCTAAATGTCAGTTTGATGACACAGAATAGCTAGTTTGCCTCTTTTTCATTAAAAAAATTGTTTTCAGAGGTTAATTTTCCAAATCTGGAGAAACTAGGGGGTGAAGGTGGAAGAGAGGACCAGCTCTTGAAAGCTATTTTTCATAATGAAGTCATGCAGGTACCGGTGCCTTTAAAACACAGGCACTGACAGCCGGTCTACCAGTCTCTCAGGTGTGACCTGAGGGACATGCTAGCAAGGGCTGCCGTGATGTGGTCTCTCAACAGTGTTAAGCGAGTAGGAATCTTTGGAATCAAAAAGAAGCGCTTACCACCTGCCACTTGGAAGTTCATCGTGAGCGGTGACATTTCAACCAAAAGCAGCATCCCCTTGATGACAACGAAGCAAGGAATTTAGGGACGTCGCACTTAGATGCGTCTCTAAGGACAGGGCCGTAGTTTATGCGTTTAGTTGCACCAAGTATGCTATTTAATATATGTTCGTTGTGTTAGAAAATTCTTCAAGACAAGAACTCTTCCTGGTTCTGCTCTGCATACACAAGTCCTTCCATCCTGACAAATTCAGGCTGCTGACAGGGCACCTGGTCAATTTTTCTTAGTCACAGAGCTTCCCTTATAGAATAACAAGTGTCAGTTCTGTTTTGTTTCACAAGACGATTACTTGTTTAGTTAAAGTAGACTGGAGACACTTAAAAGTTTTCTTGCTGTCCTCAACTTCAACAAACAAGCTTGGCTTATTTCTCCATCTCCTTACCACTTCTCTAGAAGTTGTATAGCATTCCTTAATCCCCCTGAATCCCCGTTCTTGAATTCATGCTTGTAATGGAAAGCTGTCCTTCAGCACGTGGTGGCCTTTCAAGATATCCAGGTCCTAAAGGCCTCACTCTGATAAAACTCATCTGCAGTCACCTCAACTCAAAAATTGTATAGACTCATTTGGCTCGCAAGTGCTTACTCCTCAAACACTGGAAACTGCAGAGCAGGGACATTTGCAAATTTAACTGTACAGACTATAAGCGGAAGTATACAGTAGTTGTCTCAGAAAAAAACTCTTCGCTTTGAGTCATTGTTATCGTAGTATAGCAATTTTACTGACTGCAAAGCATGCTAAATGCGGTAAATTCCCATAAGCAACTAGTTAGGAATGATTCAATCATTAACAAATGAAAGAAATTATTTTAATTGGGCTATTACCTTATGTAAGGATTATATTGGTCGTTTTTACAAACACGATCGTATTGACTTCTTATAGCAATATTTCAAGATGTATCGCATTCTCTCAATTTTAGTAATAAACCTAAGGATCAGAGGTTAAGTAACTTTTTCAAGATCATATTCTAGTAAGTGGTAGATTTACACTTGAAACCAGAACAGATACTAAAGTCTATGAATCAGGTTAAGAAAAAAAAAAAAATCAGTAATTCAAACGCCAAATTCACAAATGAAAATGGAATAGGCCGAAGGACGGAATAAAACTGTCCCTTTTATTTAGAAAAGAAAAATACTCTGCTGTATTTCATTTTTTGGAACATTTCTCCTCCTCCACTGATCTGGCAGGTGTTATTTATGACAACAAACACGCACATCTGTAGGGGTGAGCTGACACCCACAAGGCAGGACAGCCTGAACCCTCTCCCTATATTTAGATCCTCCAGCTCCGTGCTTAACTGAATAATTTAATCAGGACCCTCTAGAAGGGAAACACATCCATATTCATCACAGGCATCAAAGGAAACATCTTTACAAGTTATATCCTTTTACAAACCAACATATGGTCTCACGCCATTCTCCCAATTGTTGAACTCCTCCTCTGGGAAGAGCATGGAATTTTCTTTCTTTTTATCACTTGAAAAAATCACTTCCCTCCTAATTCAGTAAAACTGGGTGGAGGCCACTTCCTCCACAGGTGAGAGAAATAAAACTTGTTGCTCTGTCATTGTCAGGAATTTTAAAGTGAACCATTTATTTTATGTGCTTTCCAAATGGAAACAAAAGGCAGGCGAAATCTCGGGTAAGAAATCAGGGCACAGTCTCCAGGCTTTCAAATAAGACCCCCACCATGTTTCTGTCATTTTGAGATGCTTCTAAATGAGAAAGCAGGAGCCCTTCACTTGGAATGAAAAAAGACAGGTCTGAAGAGCAGCTTTCCACTTCGCAGCTGCTCTTTGAACAAAACACCTCTCTGAGCCTCAATTTGCTCTTCCATGAAATTTTGATTTCACCACCTACCCCGCTGGGCTGGTGTCAGCCTTAAATAGGAATACGTAAAGTTGATTTGAAAATTATAACATGCTGAAAAATGTAACATATTTACAGAGCTGGTTCACAATAAGCTAATTCTAATATTTTGTTTATACAGAAAAAACAAAGTTTGTGTCCTAGCTTCTGTCCAGTGAAGTTCTAACTTTGTACAAAAAAAGGAAAGAAAATGATAAAAAGAAAGGCTGATAACCACTACAGTCATTCAACTCATTCGACAAACACCCACAATATGCCAGTCACTATTCTAAGCACTGAACAAGAGACGGAAACAGCTTTTTCTCTTTTTCAAAAAGATCATGGCTTCAAGGGACCTACATTCTAGTGGTCAGGGAAGGCCTCACTGAGAAGGTGATATTCCGACAGAAGCCTGAAAAGGTGAGGGACGGAGCCACGTGGATATCTAGGGAAGCACGTCGCAGGGAGCAACGGCAGGGGCCAAGAGGCAAGAATATGCCTGAGATGTCCCAGGGGCAGCAAGGAGTCCAATGCGACTGGGATGGAGAGAGCGAGGGGAGCGGGGGTCGGAGCAGACAGACAGGAACGCCGCAAGGATTCTGTAGCTTTCCCTGCGATGAGACGAGAACCGCTGCCGGCTGGGAGCAGAGATGTCAGCGTGATCTGCCTTCTAGCTTAGCAGGCTGACGATGGTGTGGCTGGGCTGAGAACGGTCTGAAAGCATGGAAGGAGGAGGAGGAGGAGTGATAGTAGTAGGAAGGGGTAAAGAGACCAGTTACGAAGCTATGGCAGTTGTTACAGTTCAAGATGATAAAAGTTTGGATCAGCCCAGCAGAAGTGGTCAGATCCCAGCTACTGCGTACTCTGAAGGTACGGCTATGAACAAATACACTTTATTGCTTAAGTAAATGAGGAAAATAATTAACCACAAAGTTGGTGAAATCTGTTTAATTTTTACAAGTGCAAAATCCCATATTATGGGCCGATGAGACGGAGTCCCTGAGCTGGGGTCAAAGGTCACTGGAGAAGTAGACAAGAATGATCATAGGAGCAGCAGGAAGGGACTAGAGACACTAAAATCCGGTAGGAATTAGGGTGGAGGACAGGGAGTGAGGCAGTAAGTGAGTAACAAGGAGGGGAAGTGTGGTATAACCTGACAGGATAGTCAAAGGTGGGTGTTTTTATGGAGGATGGTGGAAGAATGGTCTGGAGGAGACAATTAGGAGGCCCCTACCTCCAGCAGGCCCTGTGGTATGAGGGTGATGAGAGAAAACAGCTGCAGAAACAGCTACCAGGGAAGCAGCATCCTCAGATGCGTTTGATCTGTGTTCAAGATCATTCATGTTCCACATAACCCAGGTATCTAACAATAATGGAATGATTAAATAAATTATAGTACATCCGACAATGATGTAACTGTCAAAAAAAAGGGGGCGGAAGGACAGCCTTTCATGTCTAACATGGAAAGAAAACCATACTGTAATTGTTCAGTTAAGAAAAGCTAGAGAACCATACACACAGTACAATCCCATTTTAAAAACACAAATAGAAACGAAACCTGCACATGTATAATATACGCACACCTTTAAAAGCCTGGAAGGAGGGGAAGGAGGGGCTTCCCTGGTGGCGCAGTGGTTGCGCGTCCGCCTGCCGATGCAGGGGAGCCGGGTTCGCGCCCCGGTCTGGGAGGATCCCACATGCCGCGGAGCGGCTGGGCCCGTGAGCCATGGCCGCTGAGCCTGCGCGCACCGCAGCGGGAGAGGCCGCGGCAGAGGGAGGCCCGCATACCACAAAAAAAAAAAAAAAAAAAAAAGCCTGGAAGGAAATAAACAAATCTGAACAAGTGGTTACCTTTAGGAGTGAGCTGGCAGGAGGGGAGTTCAGGAAAGCAGACCATTTTTATTTACAACCAATTACGATTTTCAATTTTAAGACTCTAACAATAAAAACAAATAAAAACTGAAAGTAGGTAAGAGATTTATTTACACGGCTCCAGGAGACAGTATTATGACCAACAGGTGACAAGATTTATTGTTTTACGAAGAAAAAAATAATAGAAAGTGTCTCTGCACAGAATGGAATTATCACTGAACTAGGGTTTTCAGAGAAATGTATTCCAATATATGGGGTTGGGATTATGACCTAATTCTGGGTGAATATGATATGGGTGGGAATGTAGTTTTTTATTATACAATTCAGCCACATGATCAAAAAATTCAATTTTACAAAATGGCATATTGTAACAAAAAGTCAGTTTCCTCTCCGTTCTAGTCCCTAGTCCCCTTTCCATTAACAATTCAAATCTCCTTCCAATTTTTCAGGGTATGAATTTCTTACCAAAGAAATGTTTTGTATTACTCAAATATCTCAACAGCAGTTTGGTCCTGTCCCTTTTCCAGTATGTAAATCTGTTATCTGGAAGAATAAAATAACTTCTCAAAATCAAAGTTTACATAACCACCAAAACAAACATTGAGATCAGCCAGATTTCACTCTCCTCCATGATCAATGACATCCTGTTTTCAATCTGCCAAAAACTAAGCTGGACTTACATTCGCTTGGCCACCTCAGAGGAGAAATTGAACAAAGAGCAGCAGCCCTCTTCCAGAACAGTAAGATCTCCCTCCAACTAAGAGCGAAAAGCAGCAGATGCTCCGCCTTTCACTGGGTGAGGGAAACAATGCTGTGGATACAAGCAAGCATCACCTATAGAATTAGGTGAGACCAGCGCCATCCATCTAGATCTCTTCTGCCTCAGATCACTTGTTCAGTCCAGTTCTATCCATGAACCTCCCCTCAGTGGGTTACTGACCAATCGAGATGGAAAAACCCAATACACAGAGTGCTCTTAGAAGTCTTCAGAACACAAGTTCCCCTCCTTTGTACGTTTAACTACTGAGAGGCGTTAGTCTCCAATTCACTATTCAACTGAACAGTACTTTAAGTGCTTATCCCCAACATAAAGGTGCAGTCGGAAGAAAATGGGTATGAAACAGTTCCCAGCATCACCGTGCTCACCGTTATGGGGGGCGGGGGGTTGAAGAACCATATTATCAGGTTGATTGTGATAAGAGTCACAGGACATGTTCAGGCTGTTTATCTAACAGACAGTGGCCAAAAACCTGTGCCATTTCTTTACCACAACTACCTCTCCTGTGCATCTTGGGCTTTGTGTTGCCTACCCTGATGTGGAAATCCAAACGAGTTCAGCTGACTATCAACCACCTGCATCAGTGGGGATGAACCACAGAATGGATAATCCAAAGCAGCCTTAATAAAATGTAACCACTGCTTTTCAAATAGGTATTATGCTTTTATCAAAGAACGCTTTTAATTCCTTACCACATGTTGCTTACACTAACCATAAAACTATTATATACTCTGAGAATGTAGTAAATTCTAAAGAAATGCCTGCTCAAGATTCAAATATTGCTGTGGAAAATCTATACGTGGATGACAGAGACTTAACTATAATGGTTTTATGATGTTATAAAAACTTAAAAACATATTTCGTCACATAAATCACTCTATCCTCCTCTGGAAATTCATTCTATTGGCAACAGTCTTTACAGAACATCTGAAACACCCCAGCTTGAGGACTCCATCAACTCTCAGCCTCATCACCACCTACTTCAAAGGGAGAGAGGGCTGTCACGCAGGTGGCTCTATGGGAGACATCACACAAGAGTGTATCCATGGTCTCTGTCAGTTTCCAACACAGCTCAAGCATTCAGAGGGAATAAAAAATCATTCTCATATCGTCATTATCACCACCATCACCAACACAACCACAATGAAACACCAAACACTGTCCTGAGCACTTTATACCTATTCACTCTCTTAAATCCTTATGGGAATCCTATGATGTAGAGACTATTTTAAAGATGATGAAACCGAGGTGCAGAAAGGTTAAGGGCTTGCCAAGGCAACCCCTCTACCACCCTGCTTCTCCTAAATAACCTCCTCCTTTGTCTCATGCATAAAGCAGAGGGACTGACAAACAAGGATGTGCTTATGGTTTTACTTTAATCCCCCCTGGTTCCTTCTCTCCCCAACTTATTTTTGTTTTCGTGTTGCTTTCCTTCTTGGCATCTTGCCACTTTCCTAGAACATGAAAAAACCAAGAGTTTTATCAGGGCAGCAATGACAAAATTAAATTCATTTTCATCTAAACAGCCTAGAATAGGGATAAGTAGTTGTAAGCTATAACTGAACAAAGACACAAGGAAATTGGCACCATTACCTCACACCAACAGCCCACGTATGTGTTCAACTCTTAATACTCTTTTCTTATGATGAGGCTGTGGAATATTAAAATTAAACTCCTTTTAAGAAATGCATTTTCTTTACATTCCCACTGATTCTTTTTTTAAAATCTAGTTTATTTTTACCAGTTACTGTGTAGTGGTTTAAAAAAAAAAAAGAAAGACGTATAGACTGTATTTTCTTATCCATTCCTAAAAGGGAGACACTTGCGCTGCCTCAAACTCCTCCTTTATAAATGATGCTGTAAGAAACAGCAGTTTAAAAAGTAAGATTTTAGTAGATAGTCTTGGTTAAGATTGGAAATTTCCCTTTTATTCTGGTTCTCTCAGAGATGGACTGATTGATTGCTTTGCTGGATTTATTTTTTTAATGTTTTTTTTTCCAGTTTTACTGATCATTCTTAGTATTCTTTACTGAAAACATAAGCAAAACAGAACAAAAATTACTGGCTCATTTTTGTGTGTGTGAATTAATACTGTCCCGTTCAAGCAAATGTAGAGATGGAAAATAACTGAAGGACCCTTTCAAGTATCATATGTTATTATAGGTAAAATATTAAAACATTCATTTTTAACGGCTCATACACAGCTGGCAGTCACAATCCTATCTACAGATAAGGGCAAAAAACAGTGCTCTTGACTCTAGAGGATTTGGGAGAGGGGCTAACACAGCAAACAGCATACGGGTGTGGCAGAAACAGGCATCTGTGACACTACCACTTCGGTACCCTATCTGCCTCCTAGTCCCCTTCCTTATCCCCTATTCCAGGGTTTCTCAACCTCAGCATTACAGGACATTTGGCAGCATCCTCGCTGGCGGAAACAGCCCTGCCCTCCCCCCAGCTGTGACACCCAAACATTCCTCCAGACTCCGCCGCCAGATAACCTTCGCTAACACTCTTCTCTCCTTTTCTCTGTGTGCTCTTGGTGCCCCAGGTCGCCAACAGCTTTATCTATCAGCTCTACTTCTAGACTCTAGGACACAAGGAATTGCTGATTCCTTCAAGAAGGGAAAAGCGAAAGCTCTCAAACACACATATCCTTTCTATCTCTTCTCTCCTCAAATTAAAAAAGAGGGAGCAGAAGTTAACCCTCAGAACTACCTGGGTCGTCTGGAGCACCTAGAACAGCTATCACCCGGCACCAAGTGCTGCTGGGTATCAAAGACATAGTTCATATTCACAACAGACCTACAACATACCACAGGTCCTATTTCCTGACGTGTTTTTAAACACATCAAAATGAAAAAATTCACTCATCGCTACTATGTGTCAAGCCGACAGGTTCTCAATGCTGTTGTACATTAGACTCACCTGTGGTGCTTCTTTAAAAGCTCCCCAACCGTAACCCTAGAATCAGACCCCCACCCAGGGGCAGGCCCTGGCATTTTTGCGGTGGTTGTCATTCACAGGATTCTGATGTGCAAAGTGAGAACCACTGTGCTAACATGAAGATCATAAAGATACTGTCCACATACCCTCAAGGAACTCAGTCTAAAGAATGAATAAGATAACTGTAATAAAAGCTATTAAAACAGAAGCTACATTAGACAAGCAGGTTCGTATTTTTCCTCAAAGTTACAATCTCAGTGCAAATCCTACATTTATGACCCCTTATCCCAACTTTATCAAGCTCTGTAAGAGACACTATGAACAGAAGTATACGTAGAGATGCTCAAAAACTTGCTGAAAGAATCCACTAAGCTGGAAGTGGGCACGGCGCAGGAGCTCTACCAACTACATCAGATTTCTTTCCTAATCCCTTGATTCTGAAAGGCTATCCCAATTACTGAAGAAATACACTCAAAATAAGACGCTACAACATGAATAACGATGGCTTGTTATTTAGCTTTTCATATAATCACAGCCTCCTCTTACCAGCAAGACTGCTTCTGAACAGCAAAAACTGACTTAGATGTTTCTTTCTCCCTCCCCGAAACAGAGCCCAGCACTGGATGCATGAAACATTTGCTGAATTGATTAATACTGGCTCAACAAAAAGCAGAACTGCTCAGTGAGGATGCACCAATTTTAAAGGAGGCTTTCCTGGAATACAGATCAACATCTCAGCCTGCACAGTGTGACAAGACAGAACTCTTCAGTGTTTCCATGCAAATAAATGCTATAAATACAGCTTGGATGCCAATCATTTCAAGGATAGTCAAATTAATTTTGCTCACAGTTTAACAGAAGGCCATTTGAAACCAATCAAACGTTCTCTCGTTCTCTCGAGCTTGAACAAACTGAATAGAAGTCCTGAGCACACAAACACGAACACTGGGAAAATAAAGAGGTTGTTATTAATTATGCAGACTGCAAAGCCAGCAACGGACACAAAGCAAAACAGGAAGCCATAACAGATGGGATGGCAAGCTATGTACAGGCAGCTGTGCTGAGCTGTCACAAGGCTAAAGGTGTAATTCCTAAAGCAACACTCACTGTAGCATTACCACTCCCTTTCACACAAAGCTACCCATAAAATTAAAGACCCATTTTGATAAAATTAAGACTCGTGTTGCTGGCATTCATCCTCCCTCCCCAGCTTTGCTTAAAGAGTTTGAAGGACGGCTCTGACCGATGCACACCAGTTCCGGCCCCCTACTCCCAGGCACCGTCCTCTGAAAGGACTTAAGAAAGAAGAGGCGGGGGTAACTGGCCTGTGGCTGAAATTGGTGGTAAGCCTGTAGGTGAAATTCAAAAGCCTTTTTTTCCCTCAACTCTGAAATATGTGCAGATCACTTAAGAGAGAGGAGATGGTGGGTCAGAAGATGCTGATGAATCCTCTTCTGTTGAGTGGCCAGGTAAAAAATCAAGGCCGAGGTAAGACTGAGTGTACTTCAGTTAGGTAAGGACCCTACCAATAACCACCTTACGGGCAGCACATGAGAAGCCTTTCTTACGCCCACGACCTAAACTATTACCCTTAAGAGACAATCTGGGAAATCAAATGCTAATGCCTAACTTTAAATTTTCTTCACTTTATAAGAGGTGGGAGAACTTCTTATTTCAATACCTTATGAACCAGTCTAGCTCAATGAGCAAAACCATGTTCTAAGACCATCACTGTTTCTCATATGAATAAGAAAATGCCACTACAAATCAAATCTAATACTGCAACTCAGGTGGGAGAGAAAGAGGCCCATTTCGATGTGCTCTATGGAGCACTGGTATCCTTAAGGTTCACCGATCATGCCAGCTAGTTGAGAACCTGCATACAACTGAGAGCCCCTAAAGCGCTGGGAACACCTCACATTCCACTGAGGAGACTCCTAGCCCAATGTCATGAGGGTAGTGGGGCAACATCAAGGAAATGGGATGGAGATGGCCTGTCTCTTATAACTCCAGCTTACATTCATTGTGTACCTCCTTGTGACCCCAGCCTCTCTTAGGAGGCAGGGAAATTTTGGCTTCCTTTCCTTCAGTGAGAAAAGCCCCATTTCCCCAGACTGATCCTTCCTGGTCCACAAAGAATGATACAATAAAGTAAAAGAGAAGACATCGTCCCCATTCCAGTGAAGAGTCTCATCCAGGACACGGCAGAACAGTTCATGTTTATTAGTAGTTTGCATTTCATTCGTTTGTGAATTGTTCCTGTCCTTTACCAATTCTTTTTAGGAGCCCAGAATTTCATTTATTTTTTTTTTAATTGAAGCATACTTGATTTACATTTCAGGTATATGTATACATACACATACACACACACACACACACATATTCTTTTTCAGATTCTTTTCTATTATAGGTTATTCCAAGATATTAAGTATAGTTCCCTGTGCTATACAGTAGATCCTTGTAGTTTATTTTACATAGAGTAGTATCTGTTAATCCCAAATTCCTAATTTATTCCTCCCCCCTTTCCCCCTTGGTGACCATAAATTTGTTTTCTACATCTGTGAGTCTTTTGTAAATAAGTTCATTGTATCATGTTTTTAGATTCCACATATAAGTGATATCATATGATACTTGTCTTTGTCTGCCTGACTTCACCTAGTACAATACTCTCCAGGTCCATGTACCAATTTTTCTGTAGGGGTGGAATTTCCTATTGATTTAAAAAGTTTTTTACAAGAAGAGTAACTTGCTGCAAATTTGAAAGGTTGTATTTTTGTGTGTGGTCATTCAAGAGTGTGTGTTTGGTCACGTAAATGTTGTCAAATATATAAATTCTTCCTTTACGGTTTCTGCCTTCAGAGCCATGTTTAAATGAGCTCTACAGGGACTTCCCTGGTGGTCCAGTGGTTAAGACTCCACACTCCCAATGGAGGGGGCACAGGTTCGATCCCTGGTCGGGGAACTAAGATCTCGCATGCCACACAGCGTGGCCAAAAAAAAAAAAAAAAAAAAAAAAAACACAAAAACAAAAGAGCTCTACAGGCAGCTATTAGTACTACCCCTGCCCCCGTACCCCATGTCTTGAAAATGACAATTCACTGAATCAATGACAATCGAGAATCCATCTCCCCCTTTCCTTCTGACACTATGACAAGAATCCACGCCAGAATCTTTCTTCGCTGAGTGTGTATTCTCTAATGAAAAAAAATTTTTTTAACACTAATGAATAGTGTAAGAAAAATCCATAGATAAATTCACAATACTTACTTTTAAAAGCTCTGGGAAACTTTAAATAGCTTTTTAAAATCATTAAAGGGCATTCTTCTCTCAGTTCAATTACTATACTTTTCTTAAAAACCTTTAGCTGGCATTGTCAGGGAAAGGCTCCATCTACAAATTCCCAAACTTGATATTCCACAATTTCATTATTGGGATTCCCATTGCTTAACCCTTCTCAGTTCATTTAATCCATTAGACTCCTTATAACCTGTAACCCCTTACCTAGACTGGATTCGATATTGCTCTCATTAACATTCTAGACTCTACAATCACACTGACTCTCTTACAAATATTAAATAGCTAACATTTTCCAAATGCTTATTATGTGCCAGGTCCTAGGCTAAGTCCTTTATGTATTCCGTACTCCACTGACTGCAAGATGTACCCTCCCCTAACCAGGAAATTTACAGTCAGTGGTAATGTTGTGCCTAAATGATGGTTTTTTCCTCAGTAGTACGTGAAATAACATCTTATAATTAACAGCATCTTACATGAAATATGGAAGGATAACTCACCTCATCTTTCTATCAATCCTGAGGCTGATACTATTATCTCTATTTTTCAGATGAGGAAAGTGAGGTTCAAAAGTTAATGGTCACAACATTGTAAATTCAACTATACTTCAATTTAAAAAAAATTAGAAAAAAAAAAGTTAATGGCAGCTTTCCCAAAGTTATAAAAAAGCAAGTCAGTGCTGGGGGCTGGGACTTAAACCCAGGCAACCTGACTCTAGAACCTCATTTCTTAGTCTGTTTTCTATCCCTCAGCCAGAATCATCTCTGCCAACATTTCTCTCCAATCTTACTTTCAGGCCACCAAGTTACACTAAAAAGCAATTACTAGTCTACTCTACAGCCACATCAAACCTCACCCCAGGCTTCCTCCGACTGTTCAGCCTCTGAATTCGCCATAGATTTCCTGGCACATCACCTACAATGGTTCTTCCAAGACTTCTCCATTATTCTTAAACTTCCAGTATCATTTTCTGATTCTCCCGGCTCACCATCCCAATGAAGGGACTGACTTGCCTCCGACACTACTGGGAAAACCAGCGCAAGCTGACATGAGCTCTGTGCCATCTGCTTTCCTCTCTCGGACCCCATCCTGCTTCCTTCTCAGACAATCTCCCTCCTTACCATGACTAATATTTTGTCACCTGCGCTCCAGATCACTAACTCCATCATCTCGGATTGCTTTCTGCCCATTAACTTCTTTCCCTCAACCTTCAAATAAGAAGTCGTCTCATCAATTTTGAAATATAAGTCACTCGAGGGCATAGAAGACTCTGTTTCTCATTTCTTAATATACTCAGTCTCTTCACCTCAGCTGCATTCACTTGATTACCCTGACCTTCTCTCCTTCAACCTGAACCATACAACATGTCCCCCTTTGAATCTTCCTCTGGAATCTCTCTTCCCTTGGCTTCCTGGTTTAACTTCTCCTCTGACCCCACACCTTTCTTCCAGTTCCTTCTTTTGTCTACTTCAAACATGCCTCTCCTTTCTACCACTTCCTAATTGTGGGCATCAATGGAAGGTTCAACCCACCAGCTCTCTGTTGCTCTGTTCATGATCCTCTCCAAATACCCATCCATTCCCGGACGTTCCACCATCATTCCCAACAGATCACTACTTGGCATCTACGTAAAGCTCCAAGCCCTCCCCTAGGCTTTAGCTTAGTTATGTATCTCCAACTTGCCTGTAGAATACTTAGATACCCCACCTTAAATTCAACCTGTCAATTCTAGTTTATCATTCACACAATTTTTATTCCTTCCACAACCAGTTGTTCTCTATTCTTAAGGCTTTATTAATTTTCCAGCCACTCAGGTTGGAAACTTAAGAATAATCTCACACCCCTCTTTCCCATTACTCTATAGCCAAATAACCACCAGGTGTCTTTTCACTCACAAAACCCACCCCATCAGAGAGACAGAACTCAAAGCGCTTTCTTATCAATCTCCTGGCATATGGACTCTACCCTCTCCAACCCAAACTGCAAGTTCAAACACCTTCTGTGGCTTCCCAGTGCTTCCTTATTCCGGCACGCTGAGGTCCTCAAACCCTCCTCAACTTAACCTTTCCAAACACCTCTCCCAGCTCACCATATGGGACCCCATCAGGAATACCCTCTGTGGTCAGTCAGAGCTGCAGACTGGCCTCCAGATCTGTGCTGTCCAACGTGATAGCTCATTGTTAAACAGGTGGCTATTTAAACATAAATTAATGAAAATTTAAAATGCAGTCCTCAGTTGCACTAGGCACATTTTATATGCACAACAGCCACTTGTGGCTAGTGGCTATAGTGCTGGACAGCACAGATACGGCACATTTCCGTCAATGCAGGAAGTTCTATCGGACGGCGCTGCTCCTAATGCTCCTGGTTCCCTTGAGTCTTCCATGCCCCTACTCTGCCCAAATGTCTATTCCTTCTCCCTGTGCAAACCCACACGTCCTTCCACATCACAGTGGGCCTCATGTGAACTGTCTGTACAACCTACCCCTATATTACCCGGCAACAACTCTTGTGATGTTGCATTTAATTTTTCATTTTTGTGGGTCTCCTCACTAATGACTGAGCCACTCTGAACTAACAGATTCACTAAGTGAAGCATATGCTCATTACCACACTGCATCAAAATTATCAAATAGGGAGATATTTAATACCCCTCTCCTCCATTAAAAAGACGTGTTTTCCTTCAATCTAAACAAAAGATATTGCATTTAGCTAACTAAATAATGACTTAATTTAATGCCTAATTATAATACTTGAAAGATAATTAGTTCCCTTTTCTTCTGTGGTATTCGAAACTGAAAGGAAAAAAAAACTATAAAGGTCTGAAATACTTCCACTTTGCATAAGCACACCGCAAAGAAACCACAAAAGATAGACACGGAGAGGAAAATGAATGAATAGTTTGAGTAACTATACCCTAACTATCTGGAATCGTAGGAAAAAATATAGTACAGCTGCCCTAAATTTAAGGGGAAACTACAAAGTATTAAAAAATTACACGTATAAATATATTTTTGAATCAAAAGCTAGACCCCTCTATCCTCCTTTTCGCAAACATGACATAGTGACCATTTATTTTCATTGTGAGCTCAAAAGCATATAGATGCATAAGTAACTGCTGTGTATGTTGGATGTGTTCCTTGAAATCCAGGCTTGTTTGTCTCAAGAAAATGAGTTAAGAAATCAATCCACCAACCATAGACCTGGGTTCTATATAAGGCTCCTATGTGAACACTAGGAACCAAGCAGAGAGATTTGGGAGAATTGCCAGGTATGGATTCCCTCAAACCTTAGAGAGTTTGATGCTTTATCTTCAAGAGGGAATGTTCTCTAAAGTTCTGATTTTAGCTAATTAAAAAAATCACAGGGCTTCCCTGGTGGCGCAGTGGTTAAGAATCCGCCTGCCAATGCAGGGGACACGGGTTCGAGCCCTCATCCAGGAAGATCCCACATGCCGCGGAGCAACTAAGCCCATGCGCCACAACTACTGAGTCTCCATGCCACAACTACTGAAGCCCGCGTGCCTAGAGCCCGTGCTCCGCCAACAAGAGAAGCCACTGCAATGAGAAGCCCGCGCACCGCAACGAAGAGGAGCCCCCGCTCATCACAGCTACAGAAAGCCCGCGCACAGCAACGAAGACCCAACGCAGCCAAAAATAAAGTAATAAATTAATTTTTAAAAAATCACACAGATGTTAGATTAAACTGCTCAAATACTGCAGTTCCCAGTATCAGCCTAAAAACCTGATGCAGTCATTGGAGTTGAACTGTTTTTGAAAGATTGGCTTTTCCCATCTGAAAGACAGTTTTCCTTATGCAAATGAATGTTCTACGGGGCGGCTCATTTCTGCAAGTCAGCCAGCAATAGCTGTAAATGTTACTTTTTTGCCTAGGACTAGTACTACATCTCTAAAACTGACATTATTTTAATAATGAACACCATAGTGAAGATTTTGACTTAGATTTTAAGTAAGCACATTCATGCAACTTAGCTTTTTTTTTTTTTTTTAAAGGCAGTAACTCCAGAAGTATTAAAAATACTTCAGGTATTTTTGCAGCAAATCAGATGACAGGTCACCAGATTAGCCTAAATAGTTGCAATACGACGTAATAGCAGAAAAGGGGGATAAAGAGTCAAGAGATTCCAATTCCAGGCAAAATGGAGATGCCTCTATTTGTTACCAAAGCACTTCCTGCTAATCTCGGTACCAAAAATTAAGACCAGAGCCTCCAGGCTGGTGAACACATCAAGGTGCTATGCGGGTGGGGCGCCCGGAGAGGGCATGGAGCTCATGGCGCCCTTCTCCCATACCTTGCCCTGTGCATCTCTTCCATCTGGCTGTTCCTGAGTTATATCCTTTCATAATAAACCGGTAATAGTAAGTTTTTAAAAAAGAAAAGAAAAACCACATACAGAAGTACAATTACACAGAACACTTCATCAGCCTCAATGTCATTTTATAATTTTATATTTCATTTCTAAATTTTTATATTTAAATTATTCCTTTTCTCCTTAGAACTTTCCAATTCTCTCCCTAGTACCTCCTAACTCCTTCCCTAAATACCCCAATCTCTGACTTCTGGTTAGGAATATGATTTGTTTTTGAGAGCCAAAAGAGGAGATTTGTACAGCAGACTTGCCTGATTTAATTTGAACTTCGCAGAATCTCGGATCTACCATTTTCTAGTAAGGTCCCATTGACTAAATCAGGCATAAGGCGTTTCTTTTCCATCTCTAAAATTAAAAAAAAAAAAAAAATCAATTTTAATCTGTAAAAAACATCTCTCTGAGGTTGTCAGACTTGATTCATACTCAGCTCAAACAATGTTGGGTTCAAAAAGTTAATATGCCAAAAAATTCTTCTTCCCTCCCCTCCCCAATTAACACTGGATATGCTCAGACCAAAGGCCCAGGAGCACAGCCAGTGAGGAAGGAAAAAGCAAACAAATGGGAACTTGACAATGACAGTGATCCAGGTGCAGGCTTTCCCTCCTCCAATCACTGGATGTGTGACTTCAGGCAAGGCCGCTATCTCCCCCGGGCCTCGGATTGCTCAAATTGATAGGAACATCAAAGTAGCTTTTAACACTCAGTATCTCTATTCTTTGTAAAGGAAATTACAAATCAGTGTTTATGAACACACTTGGCAAGGCGTCCCATGGACGTCCTTCAGCTGAAATTTGGGTACTTCTGTGCACACACAAGTTTACCAGGGCATACAAGCAATTTCTGGATTAGAGGATGAGAGCATGATAGGGGATCCAGGGTTTCATCAAATTCTTAAATAGCCCTGACCAATAAAAATAAAAATGACACTGTAAGACTATACAAAAATAGACATAAATGTAAAAAAAGAAAAAAAATTCCAAGGAATTTGCAATGAACTATTTGCATCTCAAGGCGCAGTGTTTACCAGCTAAAGAAGACTAATTTTAATGAGATAAACTGTAAACTGAACTATTAGAACTTTCTCTTTTAGTACCATCAGCTTGTGTTTATACAAGAAAAAAGCAAGGGGAAAGTGACAGGAATGATCCAGAAAAGCAGAGATAAAACCAATTTGGCTTTGAAATGCATTACTTTTATGTCAGATTTAGTCTTCCAATTATGTTCTGCTTAGAGAGGTGTTAACATTATGTTTCCTTTCTTAAGCACTTAAAGGAAGACAACAGAAGATGGCCCAGAAAAGCACAATAGAAGGCAAAGTTGTCTAAAAGACTAAAAAATAAAAGTAAAGTCATGTCTATACCAGAATAATAAAGCCCAGCAGAACAATGATTATTCAGATAGTCTAGATATATATATATATAGTTAAAAGTGAGGGGACTTCCCTGGTGGTGCAGTGGTTAAGAATCCGCCTGCCAATGCAGGGAACAGGGGTTCAAGCCCAGGTCTGGGAAGATCCCACATGCCGCAGAGCAACTAAGCCCCTGCACCACAACTACTGAGCCTGAGCTCTAGAGCCCACGAGCCACAACTACTGAGTCCACACACCGCGACTACTGAAGCCCGTACGCCTAGAGCCCCGTGCTCCGCAACAAGAGAAGCCACGCAATGAGAAGCCTGCACACCGCAATGAAGAGGAGCCCCTGCTCGGCACAACTAGAAAAAGCCCGTGTGCAGCAACAAAGACCCAACACAGCCAAAAATTAATTAATTTTTTAGAAAAGTGAGGCTCTAGAGTGAGCTTGCCTTGTTCACTTCATGGCTAAGAATATAATCACTAGTTATGCAGCCTGAGGCAAGACAATGAATCACTCAGAACTCAGTTTCCTTACCTGTAAAACGTGACAACAACAGTACTTAGGGAAGTTTCGACGCTTAAATGAGATATGAGTATTAAAGACAAGGACACAGTAAAAACTCAGAAAAAAAAATCAGCTACAATTATTTCTCCTACCCAAAGCTCTAAATCAAATTAGAAGCCATGACACCAAAGATAAATATGATTGACAGAAAAGTCAACCTCATTTTATGCAGTAGCTTCAACTGTCACTTCCAAACTCTTTTATTTTAACAAGAGCAACTAGGAAGTAGCAAAATTAACTGACATTTCTTTCTCCCTTCCACCTCACAAACTCATCCACAGAGGTAACAAGTAGAAAAGCAGCTGCAAGGTGAGTAGAAAGTGAGGATGAGGAGAGGCGAAAGGTCTAGAGCAGCACTGTCCAACAGAACCTTCTGTGATGATGGGAATGTTCTATGTATACATTCTCCACACTAGCTACTGAGCACGTGCACTGTGGCTAGTGCTACTGAGATGAATTTTTATTTTAATTTAATTTTAATTAATTTCAACTTAAATACCCACACATGGTTTTGGCTACCTAATTGGACAGCACAGCCCTAGATGACCCATAAATTGAATAAGGATTGCCAGAAATTTAAGCAAAAAATAAGAATCTTCTTTTCCTGAATTGTTTATATGTTCAATTCAAATATCTCTGTTTCCAGTGGAGACCTCGTAACTATGATTAAAGAAATAATGTATCAGCGTTTGCATCAATACAGTGCAACTCAGTGTTAATAAAAGGATCAGAGATGTGAAATATGTGGTCCTCTAATATTTTATAAGGTCCCTAAGGCCAAGTTAAATTCAAGCTCACATAAAGCATGATTCAGTGCATGGATCAGAGCTGCAAAGGTCCTTATCGGCACCCTCAAAGCATCTGTTTCTCCACTACCAAATGGAAAGCTACTTAGACAATGCAGACTGAACATCCCTTAATTTAGCTTCAATTTTTTCAGAAATTCAGAGTTCTGTAAGCCTTTCCCCTTTTCAGAAACATTAGCGTTCCTTGCCAGTTTGGCCTTTCCACTATAAACAAAATCCATGTACCACCCGTATCTGAAGGATAACGCCAGACTCCTGCTTAGCTGCCCCTGTAATATGGTTTAATTATGATGACTGAACTAATAGGCTGACATCATAGACTTTTACAGGCTGACCCCATGTCATCCTGATGTATCATTTTGCACCAGTTCAGTGCTGTAAATCAATTTAAGATCTCAAGCAGGTTGAAAAGGCTAGTAATGATGCTTTCTCTGCCGTCTCTGGAGACTCCACATTATACACAACTTACATTATTTATAAAGCCGCAATGATACTTCCATTAGCCTGTAAGACTACACAAATGAGACCTTTTATACACACACAACTTGGCCTTGATTATGTAGGCGACTGCAGCTTAAATATACTCATCTAATTACACTCAAGTTTATTCTTTTTCCACTCTAACCAAGTTACTACACCCAGAATTACTAGAAATCAAAATTACAAACTGCAATTTAGTTTTCAACTAATAAATGTATTTGGAAAAATGAGACTTACTTCCTCTTAATGCTTTAATGAACTTAGTAGAAAAAAAAATTAAATTCCAAGAAATGTAAGAAGTTAATATTTTAAATTGCCTAAAAACTGTCATTTCTCTAAATTGCAAAGGTCATCAGCTCTTCAAGGGTATAAAATCAAAGGATACTGCAAAAAGGAAAAATGTATTTGGTTACATACCTATGCTTGGAGGGGTCAAAACTAAAGCAAGGACAAATCCCTACCCTCAGAAGAAACCTGATCCTGCCTGGATCCTCCAGAGGCTCTGACATCGCCCACCTCTAGAAAATCATCTCCCACGACCCTGGTTACAGTTTCCTAAGAACTGCACTATTACACAAATGTACACCACCTGCACAGAAATATCAAATAACTGCAAATGGGAAAGAGGGAGAGAGAGGGGAGGACAAACATTTAAATCAGTTACAGCATATTTAGGCCTGGCACCTCCATCAGAATTAACACTGATGCAAAATATTTATACTAATTGAAAATCCCGGGGCAGTGCACATTGATTCTGCCCCGATTCTTTTTAAATCGTGGTTCCAATACAGCTCAGCTACCTCCAATAAAGCGTCAAGTGGTAATGAGAAACAAGATAAAAAAAAAATCAACATGGGCAGAGAACAGTTTTCTCATTGTGCTACTGAATGCAGGCATGTTATCCACGACAGGTAATGAAAGCGAGAAACGTTCTGAAATAAAGGCATTTTGCGACTGAGCTGCTTGCTAGGAGTTTCAGTAAGAGGAAGCACATACAGAGATCAGGCAACTTCTGTATCATTCCACCTACTCTGAAATTTCAGCTACAATGGCTAGAGAACCTCAGGGGAAAGAAAGAGGCCGGCTGTCACAGCACTCACGACAACGATGTTTTCTCGGGAGAGGGTTCGGAGACGCGCCTCGATTTTCAGAAGGGAAGCGCCCGGCCGGGGATCTTGCAAGTGCACTGAAACATCGTCCGCGCCGCAAAATAAACAAAAGCCGCAGCTACGGTAGTTGTAAGATCCAGCAAGCATTTGTTCCCCCTCCCCTCCCAAAGTACATCAGTGAAACGCTCTCCCTGGAAGCCTTCATATATATTAAGCAACTAGAAAAACAAGCCCACGTCTGTCTCTCTCACACCCAACCCCCCCCCCCACCTTCCTGCAGAAACAACCCCGAGAAACACAAAGACCGAGAGCAGAGTAAATGAGCAGTTGCTGCACAGCGAACTCACAAATACACATGCAGTGAGGCAATCGAATCCGGGAAAGGGAAAGGAATGAGACGACACTGGGAGACTCCTGGGGGTGTAGGCGGAAGAGAAAAATAAATAAATAAATAACGCGCGCCGCCGCCGCCGCCAAACCTTTGAATAAATGAGAGGGAATTTCAGTGCGAACTTTCCTTGACCTCGACCCCCAAGACGCTGGTGGGGGGCACAGGAAGGAGCCCGCCCCGGACGCAGAGGGACCCAGGGCACCGGGTGTCCCCCTTACAACAGCCCCGCTCAGCGGAGAGGGCAGCGCCGGCGGCCTCCCTCCGACTCCCGCAGGGGTTGCCCGGGCCGGCGCGGGACACAATGGGCCCGCCGGCCGCGCCGACGGCCCAGGCTCCGCTGCAGGAAGGGAAAGGGAAGCGGGCGGCGGGCGGCGGGCGGAGGAGAAGGGTGGCCGCGGAGGGCCGGCCGCGGGCAGGGCCGGGGACCGAGGAACGCGGCTTCCCCACCGCAGACCCAACAAAGACGCGGGGGGCACACGGGCCCGAGCCTTGCCCGGCTGGCCAGGCGCGAGGAGAGGAGGAGGTGGCAGGCTTGCTCCTCCGAGCGGCCGGGAGGCGCCATCATGGGGGGGGGAAATCCCCGGTCCGCCCCACGCGGGGAAGAGCCCCTTCCCCGCCGCAGACCGCGCCGCCGGCCCCGCGGCAGCGGCCGCGGCGCTGGGAAGCCCGGGACGCCGAGGGGAGGGCGGGGACGCGACGGAGGGGAAAGTTGGGTTCGGGTCTATTTCGTTTTACCGGGTTGGCTGCGCGCCTGTCCACGCGGGCGCACGAGTTGGCCGGGCGAGCGGGGTCCCCCGCGACCCCGGTCCGGCCGGCCGGGCGCTGCGCTCGCAGGGTCCCTCCCCGCGCCTCGGCCCGGGCTCAGCGGCTCGGCCTCTCCTTCCTCCGCCCGCCCGCTCGCACACTCGCTCGCTCCCGGAGCCTGGATTGATCTGGTCGCGCTGGCGTCAGGGAGTCGGAGCCGCCCAGCCTCCACTCCTCAGCTGCCAATACCCGGCGCACTCGCCCGCCCGCCTGCTCTTTAGCTCGCTCACACGCGCACTTGCGCGCGCCGCCGCTCCCGCCGCGGCTGCGCGACCAGGGATCCTCTCCAAATTCCCGGCCCCGCTGGCGCGGGCGCTGGGCCCGCGCCGCCTCCCGCGCCTCCAGCCCCACGCCCCGCTGGTTCCAAGGAGAAAACACCACAGCCCCTGCCTCCTTTAGTCCCGGGGGAGCGGTCTCGGTACCTTACCTGCCGGTGAAGTTCCGCGTTCAATGTTTATTTTTTTGAAATGTTCCTCGAACATGTCCACCGGGCCCACCCAACCGCTCTATAAACGTGGAGTGCGTTTTGACAATTACCTTTCGAGCCTCGCCTTTTTATGCCTAGTTTCATTGCCCCTCGCTTACTCCTCAACGATTTGAAAGCCCCAGAAGTTGCACGTACCCCAAAATGGATAACCTAGTAACTATTGCATGTGCTTGTAACAAACCGTGAATCAATACGTGTGTTTCATACCAATTCGGGATCTAATGATTCCAGTTGGTTACCTCGCTGCTCCAAATAATGATAGATGCCACAATAGAACTTTAAATTTTTTTGATACAGTTTCTACCATCTTTTAGATAACACCAACGTCCCAAAATAAAAACGAACTAGCTCCCAGATACCTGATCTGCGTAGACATTGAAAATATTTTTTATAAGATTTCATTTTTCTCTTTTGACCAGCTCTCTGGAAGCTGGCATGAAATCTTGGATAATTACCATAATGTTGGGTTATGTTTAGAGGCGAATAATTATTCTGAGGAATAAATTTCACATGTACCAAAAGAACCATTACCAGCAATATTTTTTTAAAAATCCAATTAATGGTACTCTCCAATTGTTCATGTACTTTTACACGTGCACATTCCATTTAAAGTTCTTATTTATTAACTATTTTTTAATTTCTGCATTCCATATTGAATTATTCTAAGGAAATGCAACAAGTCCCCCAAAACACATAAAATACTGTTTATATATAGGTCAGAATATTTCTGCTAATTTCTTCATTAAATGATTTGAGCACTTACAGGTCAATTCTTGGGCCTCATCTTATTTTCCCAAAAAATCAACTTCTGATATAGTTATTCATTCTCTACTCCTCAAAACAGCAGTTGGAGTGAGCCTCGTTACATGCCACTCCCATCAGATCTCTTCTCTGCTCAAACCCTCCTTTGATAAATAGAATGTGCTATATCCATACAATGGAACATTATTCAGTCATAAAAAGGAATGAAGTACTGACACATGCTACATGGATGAAACTTGAAAACACTATGCTAAGTGAAAGAAGCCAGACACCAAAGACCACAAGTTGTAAGCTTCCATTTATACAAAATATCCAGAATAGGCAAACCTATAGAGACAGAAAGGAGAATGGTGGTTGCCTTTGTTTGGGGGAATTGGAAAGGCTGGGGGTGGGGGGTGGTGATAGCTAAAGGTTATGGGGTTTCTTTTGGGGGTGACAAAAATGTTCTAAAATTAGTTTGTGGTGATGGTTGCCCAGCTCTGTGGATATACTAAAGCCCACCGAATTGTACACTTTGTGGGCAAATTGTATGACATGTGAATTTTATTTCAATAAAGCAGTTAAAAAAAAAAAGACATGACAACTAATCCTTGTTTGGATTCTGGATTGGGGGGAAAGCTATAAAAAGACGTAGAACTGTTCATTTTTTTAAATCTATAGATGACCTTTCCCAGTGCAGCCTAGTAGCCCCAAATGATAATTACTAATACTACACATGCTGTGAAATTTGATTTTGGCACTCATGCCAGTTATTTCTTTCAATTGGACTGTTTTCAAAAGGACATTATTGGGACAGTCGTGAAAACTTGAATGTGGGTTGCATATTAATATCATTGTATCCAAAAAAAATCCTCCCTTGGTTCCCCATTTCACTCAAAATAGAAGTTCTCACAATGTGTACAAGACCCTACATGAGCTTTCCTTCCCGTCTTTCTTTACCACTCTGACCTGGTCTACTCTCTCCCTTGCTCTTTCCTCAAGTCTCTGTGGCCTCCTCACAAGTCCTGGGACCAGTGGGGCACACTCCCACCTCAGGACCTGTGCACCGGCTGTTTCCTCCCTGGAAAGCCCTTTCCGCAGATGCCTGCATGGGCCTCTCCCTCACCTCCCTCGGGTCTTCACTCAAACATTCCTCTCTCAACGAGGCCCACCCTGGCCATTCTATCTAAAATCTCACCCCCACCCACCCAGCCCACCATATCCCGCCCAAATACACACATTTTATGTCCTCTTTCCCTGCCTGGTGTGGCTGTTTCGCTTATCACTACCCAAGTACTTCCTTCACCAAAACAGCAGGATTTTTGGGTCTGTTCTGTGCGTTGCCATACCCTCAGTGCCTGGAGCAGAGTCCGGCACCTGTTGAATAAAGGAATGAGTGAATGAATCAATCTAGCACTGTTCAAGTCACAAGGGATATGGTGCAAACAGATACAAATCCCTCAGGGGGAACAAATAATGAATAAATACACAAATATGCCAGGTGGCTGTACATGGGATGGAAGCCAAAGGGTTACAGGGATGGGGAATGGGGGCGGTTGCTGTGTCCATGCGGGTAGGGAAAACCTTATTGACTAGAGGTCCTAGAGGAAGAGGGAACGTATCACATGATCTGCAGGGAGGGTTGCCAAGTGCAAAGACCCTGAGGGTGAGTCTTCTTCCCCCTTTCACAGAAGAGCCACGGGCCAGAGCCCTGAAGCAGGGAGAAGCTAGCACAGAAAGGAAGGCAGTGTGTGGGCCCAGATGCACGAGGGCTGGTGGCTGCGGAGCTGGGAACACAGGGATCTTCTCTTCTCTCTGCTTCTCTTTTCTTGGCGAAATAGCCACGGACCCTACTTCCGGAGAAATGGTGAGGGTGGAAGACATGCTGGAGGTTGGAAAAGAGAGGAGCACATATGAAACGGTTATCTTCTGGGAGAGTTTGAGAGCAAATGAGCCATGGAAATGTGGTAGGATTGCCAGGCAGCACTATTAAGTGCCCATTTGAGGTTAGTGGTCATGAATTTAAAGCAAGGCCAGTCAGCATGGCTGTGGCTTTTCCTCCAGCCCCGGTCGGCCTAAAGGGGCAGAGCTGGGGTTTTGCAGGTGGGTGTGATGGAGGGAAAGAGGGTCAGAGAGCAGAGGGTGTAGGCAGGGGAGTGACTCTGGGGAACTGTGATAAGCAGAGAGGTGAGGACACGGGAGAGTGTGATGATGATGGAAAGATGAGAAGATCAAAGGAATGAAGGGGGGAGGAGAATCCAAGAATTGCTGGAGCAGGGAGCCACCCCCAAAAGCTGGAGAACAGTCTGAGAATGGGATGCTGGAGATTGAGATCATGGAGCTGCGACAGTGTGGGATAATGCCAAGATCTAGCAGTGTGATCAGAGAAAATGGATGGGCTGAGCTAGGGAGGAGGACAGGATCCTCAGAGAAAAGGAGATATCAAGGGACCGAAAGCAAATTAATTATGCTTTTTAAGCAGTTTGTCTCCCCCTGCCCCAAATCATTTACATCAAGGTGAGACCTTACAATTGGCTGCAAATTTTATATAGGCAAACTGTGAACCCAGAAACTTATTTTAAGAGATGGTTCTACTCAGAAAAATAAATGCAATGTAGAGTTTGTGTATCAGCTCCTTAAATGAATTTAAGTGAATTAGTTTCCCTGGAACAAGCCTGCCAAGGATCACCGGTGTGGTATTCTTCACATTAAAAAGGGATACTCCTTTTATTTTGTATCTAGGTGAGAGGATGGATGTTCACTAAACTTATTATCATGGTCATCATTTCATGATGTATGTAGGTCAAGTCATTATGCTGTACGTCTGAAACTTATACAGTGTTGGATGTCAATTACATCTCATTAAAACTAGAAAGAAAAAAAAGGCAGGAGGCAAAAAAAGGGGGGGGGTGTTCCTGTGGAACTGTGGTGGGGGGAATTATATATTTTTGATGTTGAAATTCCTTTATTCTCTCATCACACCCTTTCCTCCAGAGAACTTTGAACTGTTTGTAATTATAGACGTATTTAGGCATGTTGTTGACTATTCGTGGGAAGACCCTATCAGCCTTCTAAGTTGTGTGTAGCTGGGAGCTCCATCTACTTTGTTTCCCACTACATCCCTAAAGTTAGCACACACCTATCACAGTAGACACTCAAATATTTGCTGAAGGAATAAATCTCTAATAGAACGGCTGTGAAAATTCCAGTTGGTGTCTTTCTTTCTTTTCTTTTTTCTTTTTTTTTGCGGCACGCGGGCCTCTCACCGCTGTGGCCCCTCCCGTTGCGGAGCACAGGCTCCGGACACGCAGGCTCAGCGGCCATGGCTCACGGGCCCAGCCGCTCCGCGGCACGTGGGATCTTCCCGGACCGGGGCACGAACCCGCGTCCCCCGCATCGGCAGGCGGACTCTCAACTACTGCGCCACCAGGGAAGCCCTGGTGTCTTTCTTAAAGTAGAGCATACTTCACAGTAATGGTTCTTTCTCATTATTATCCTCACTCTCAAGTCTAAATTTCAGATCTAATTATAATTCCAAGAATTTGCAAAAAGTTGTTAGCCTTTTTTCTAAACAGCCTTTTTTCAAAACAGTCTGTATACTATGTAAAAGGTCTATGTGAACATTTGATGGTAAATATCATGGTGACAGTAGAATTTTAGATGAATTTCAACAGTTTCTGAGGTCTGTGGGGCATTCTATAATCCTTGCTTAGAATTATTCTCTTGAGACCACATTTCCAGTCAGGGTCAGGTAGTATTTGCAGCATGTAGACACAATCCTTTGAGGACTGTTCCCTCCTCCATTTTCCTGCCACACAGAACTTCAATGTTGTTATTCCCCAAAACTCACAGTGAATATTCAAGCTACTAAACTCCTAAACTGTAATAAATCAACAGCATTCTTTTTGCTTATCTGACCTCTATTAATTCAACCATTATTAACAAGGCGGATCCCCAATTTTGTGAGCTTACTACCTACCATTCAAACTGTTTCCAAATTCACCTAACAAATGTTCAGACCCCCAGTTTCTGCCAGGAATGAATGGCTCTGCACTAAACTGCTGAACTGTCACATCTACTCCTTGCCAATTAAATCATATGGGAGAATTTCCACAGGTTCATCCCTTCCATGAGATATTCACTTCCCTCTTGAAACCCTCTCATGTCCTTCCTTTCCCATGCTCCTAGTTACTTTGATCTCATGCCTAGACCTCTAGGGTGGTCCCGCAACCCTCCTCCATGCCTCAGGTAACCCTTATTTCATTCTCGTTGCTGAAATAATCTCCCAAGGGGAGTGGTTTGAGCATGTCATTCCCCTGCTCAGAAAAGTTCAATGGCTTAGCAGTGCCTCTCAATAAACTTCTAACTTCAAGGCCTGGTACCCAAGGTTCTCAAAGTATGACCCTGACTCACATTTCCTGCCTGGTCTCACTCATACTCTCACACAGACATGGGCAAATTTGCAATGGTATTCCCCCAAAGCATCTAAATAGTATATCCTGTGTTCATACTTTGGTGTATGAACCAGAAGCTCCAGTTTTCAAAATCTGACCTGTTCTTTAAGGTCCAACATCATCTCTTAGATATTAAAGAAACAAACAAAATTACTTTTTAAAGTTGGGATAGATGATGTATTGAACTCAGAATTCTCATTTTAACAAATGAGGGAGATGAAAAGTTAAGTAATTTGCCCAAGGTCAAAAAACTAGTAAATGGCAGAATCAGGTCCAACTCCATGTCTCCTGGGCCAGAGTTCTCTCTTCTCTACACCAAAGCCCCATCCCGAGGCCTTCTCTGTTCCTTAGCTCTTGCCGTGCCCCGTATACTTGGTTTTTATCTATTGCATGTCAAATATCACTCATCCTTTGACATATTAATAATATATCACAAGGCACCATAAGTACATTATAGGGATGGATGAATAATACTAGCCTTCTCTCCCACAAAAAAAGCTAATTTTTTCTCCACACTGACGCAATATTTCACTAAATTAGTGACACAGATCTCACTAAAGGGCCTCAACTGACTGCTGTTCTGTATCGAACTCATAATAGCCAGAGTTTACTGAGCATTTACCTGGCACAATGCTAAACACTTGACAGGAATCATCTCATCGTCTCAGAACCTCCCTATGAGATAGATGCTCTTACCCTCGTCTGCTGGTAATAACAGTGCCTAAACAATAGAGTTTGTGGGGAATAATGGTCATGGTAATAATAACTAACACGTAGTGTTTCCTATTTGCCAGGCATTGTTTTGAGCACCTTACATATATACTATTAACTCCTTTATTTTTCAAAACCCCTCTATTATATAACTATTATGTTATCTCCATCTTATAAATGAGATGAAGCACCAAGATGTTGAGCTGCTCAAGGTTACACAGCAAGTATGCTGATGCCTCTACAGTGCTTAGCACGGTATCTGGTACATTGCATGTGTTCAATAACAGTGGCCAAAATTCTCTTCACTGGTGGTTCATAGTGCTGTGCTGAGAATGCAATTTCTGCCTCTAGAGTCAAGTATTTTAGGTAGACTCATTCCAGCAAAATATTTAGTAGATTGGTCAGTGTTGATTTTTAATATAAATTTATTTATTTATTTGTTTTTACTTTTGGCTGTGTTGGGTCTTCATTGCTGCATGTGAGCTTTCTCTCGTGGCGAGCGGGGGCTACTCTTTGTTGAGGTGCACGGGCTTCTCATTGCGGTGGCTTCCCTTGTAGCGGAGCACAGGCTCTAGGCGCGCAGGCTTCAGTAGTTGTGGCACACGGGCTCAGCAGTTGTGGCTCGCGGGCTTTTGAGCGCAGTCTCAGTAGTTGTGGTGCATGGGCTTAGTTGCTCGGCGGCACGTGGGATCTTCCTGGGCCAGGGCTCGAACCCATGTTCCTTGCATTGGCAGGCAGATTCTTATCCACTGTGCCACCAGGGAAGCCATGATTAGTCAGTTTTTAAAAGTTTTAATGACTATGTGATTTCCAGAAAAAAAAATTTTAAATAGTTTTGCTTCTGGTAGCAATTTCTCTTTACTAGGTCTGCATCTATTGGTGAGTTTGCCCAAGGTGAAAGGCTGGCTTTGGCTGCCTTTGACGCAAAACCTAAATGACAGTGGTTTAAGCAATATAGGAATATATTTTATTTCTTATTTTAAAAAAAGATCAGAAATAAGAACTCCAGAGGTGATAAGGCAACTCAAAGATGTCAGGACCAAGATCTCTGTGAGTTCCTTGTCCTCTCTCCCTAATTGTTGATCATAAAATGGCTGCTGCAGCTCCAGTCATCATGTATGCATTCCAGCCAGGAAAAAGAAAACGTAAGGGTAAAAAGGGTGAGCTGAGTCTGAAGCTCCTTTAAGGAACACATCACTAGCACCACTCCCACCATGACGTGCCTACTTCTCATCAGTACATGCTGTCTTATGGCCTATTTGCAAGAATGACTAGGAAATGCCTTTCTTTTCTTTTTAATCATAGAAAATTGCCAGTACAACAAAATGGAATTTCTGCTAGCGATGAAGAAGAGGAGGAGGAATGCAGTGATGTGCTCCAAATGGCTCACTCTGGCTTGTGAGAGCCCATGGTTAAATTTTCAGGGTTTTTTTTAATAGGGTGGTGGTTAAACACATTGGTAGCCTGAAATTTGTCACAATGGGAGCATTTACAGCACAAAAATTGGCAAACACCAAAAAGTTTAGGCTTTCTTTTTTTTTTTTTCTAGAGCCAGTTGTTCGACATATACCATACCACTGAATATTGGATGAGTAGCTAGAAGACCGTGCTACAGAAGGCTTTTCATCTAACTTACTACACTTTTCATTTATCTCTGACCATAATGGTTGAGGCTTATGAACATTTAGGCAGGTAATCTTTTGAAGTACTTGGTATATTAACAATCTCCCTCTTTTTGTTCTGTAAAGATGTTAGGCGTATCCATTTATATTGGGTTTTAGTATTTTCCCAGAGACTGTAAAAGTTGTTCTTTGGTATTAAGCTAGGGATGTCATAAAACAATCAAATTTCTGTCCCGGCACTTGAAAAAGTTTTATGTAAAAATATTCTGTTCTGGTAAGACTCATACATGTGCAGAAACAGCCCCTGCATTTTGTATTTGAGGCAATTGTCATATCAAGCTGTTGCTATGACTGACCAGCTTTTCTAAGTTAAGGTATAACTTTCCTGAGATATAAAAATTTTCTTTAAAATAATTTCTTCTTCCAAAATGTATTCCTGGAAAAAGTGTACAGTGGAACATTTTCTTCTCCTGATTATAAGGAGGAATTGATAGCTTTTCACTCTTAAGGAGGAGACTCCTTGGTAGGTTTTGGTTTGGTTTGGTTTGTTTTTGCTTTTCTTTTGAACACAACCAGACACTTGAAAACACAGCACTGAAGGGACAAAGAGTGCCTTCCCTCTGGAGGGATAAAATAAGAAGAATGATTTCAGGAGTTGAACCAGAAACTGAAAAGTAAATCTCAAGGGCTTGTGACCATGACCCCATCTAAGGGATTTCACCTCCAGAATACAACTTAGGGTATTTAGAAATGAAAACCAGAAACAAAGTCACATATAAATTGACTTTGAGTTGCCAAACGTACCTTTAGATTTTTCTTTATCTTTTTCTTGTGATAAACTAACAAGACTGACAAAGAGAAGCCTTTGAAATTTTGCATTAAACTTTCCTTTAACTTTTTATTTCTTTGGATGATATCTTTTATAACTGGAATTTTTAGTGTTATCACCTTTAGAGTCCATTGTATAAACATAGTAAAGCTTCTTCTTGTACAAGAGATTTTTCTTTTAAAAACCTTGCTTTTTATGATTTGCTTTAGCTAATGTTATCTGACTGTAGCGGTTATGATGAAGAATCTTATTTGAAAATAAAAACAATGATCAGTAGTGATCTATCTCTAAGGCTTGGGTATCCAACTGAATCAACCACATTTGAGCCACTGTCTGTTCAGGGGTTTTTGGAGGATGGTTGACAAATAACACTTCCTTTGCCTCCTGAGTATGGAGACAAATAATAACCAAACCCCAAAGTCAGGCAGATGGAATTCAAAACACCATCTTTATTATCTATAAAGTAGCTTGGAATATTTAGCCATAGATCTGTGGCCAAATTGGCTTGCTAATACTTTACCTCCAAATTAGACAGTCTTAGGTACTAGCATAGTGGGACAGCCACAGGCTGCAATTTATTTGTATGACTGGATAGAAGGGGTCACTCCTTCACAAAAAATACCCTTCTTCCGGTTTCCTAAAGGATTCTTCCACTCTGCATCAGCATATACACTGAGTTATCTCATCTTTCAAAAGAAAGGCTAATGTTGCACTTTTCCACTTGAGACAACGTGATCAGGTTTATTTCCAGTTAACTCGAGGATACTCCACTTTGCCTATATAAAGCTCCTGAAATTTGCATTTTGTTGTTAAGGAGTTCAAACTCCAATTTTGTCCGTTTCAAAGTTTCTGCAGTTGTATTTATTCCCCAAAGTCATAACTGTTAAATTGAAATGCTTTGTGTAAAATAAAAGGAGGGAAAACAAGAGGTAAAAGGATGTGAAGATTACTATAGCAGGTTCTTGCAAAAGTCAAAGAACAATATTAATATAGTTACCAAATGTATATTGAGTGGCTACTGTGTGCTGGGCATTGTTTAAGGCACTGGGTTTACTACAGTGAACAAGAAGTTTTCCTTTCAGTTGGCACATATTTTAATTAGGGAGACAATGAACTAAGGAACACAAGATAAGTGAAGATGTGATCATTTAAGCTATGAGGACAATCAAACAGGGTGCTGTGATAGACAGTGGCTTTAAGGAGCAGGCAGTGCTCTGTTTTAGGTAGGGCAGCCAGAGAAGGTGCCTTTGAGCCAAGTTATGAACAATGAGAAGGAGGCTGAAGAAGTTACAGATCACCATTTGCAAACCCTCATAAGGACTTTGGAGTCTTTTCTAACTGCCATAAGGAGTCATTGAATGGTTTAAAGCAGGGGAGAGACAGGATCTGAGTTATATTTTCTTAGCTTCTCTGTAGAAAAGTGGGAACCACAGAAAGGTCACGAGTGAAAGCAGGTAGGCCAGTTTAGAGGCTACTACAGTGGTCCCAAGAGAAGATGGTGGCTTGGACTAGGCAGTAGTGGTAGTGATGGACCAAAAAGGATAGAATGCTGTAATAAGGATAAATGCCTCTTATACTATAAGCTTCAAGGGGACAAGGATGAGGCCAGTGAAAGTTGCCTTTTCATGGTGACTTGAGTTCCTATAAATTTCAGGAAATGTATTTTTAAAAAGATGCTTGTTACATGTTATACTTTCTAACCATACTTCCAACAACCTTAAGAGTCTTCTCTTCAAAAATGAAGAATTACAACATCTCTCTGCAATCAACACCTTCTTTTCCTCTCATTTTAACTCTTTCTCTTTATGGCTCCTTCCCCAAACAATAAACATGCTGTGATATCTTCTATTCTACAAACATATTTGCACAAACATTCATAAACATATAAAATAGAGCCCCCTAAATAAAATCCCTCTTGTTTCCAAATACTTATCTAGTTACACTTCTGTGTCCCTTCTTGTCCAACTTCCTCAAAGAGTAGTTTATACTTCCTGTTGTCTCCTTTTTCTCACATTCACCCAGTGACCCACTATAATCTGATTTCAGTTTGTACCATGACATTGGTGACATGACTATCCTTGCTAAGCTAGGTTCTGCATGCTGCTGGGTAGGTTGTGTGTATACATCTTAGCCCTGGTTAAGATTTCATTGATCTTCGTATTGCCAAATCCAGTGAATACTTTAATATCTTCTATTGGATGGCTCAGATTCGTTGGACACAACTAGTCATTCCTTCATTCTCAAAAACTTTGGCTTTGTAAAAGATCGGAAACAACCCAAATATCTGTTCCTCAAGGACTAGTTGAATTAACGTAATGGAATACTTTGGAGCTGAAATAAGGAATCAGGACTATTTTTTATATGCTACATGGGGTAATCTCCAGGATATCTGGTTAAGTGAAAAAGTAAGGTGGAGGGAATTCCCTGGTGGTCCAGTGGTTAGGATTCTGCGCTTCCACTGCAGAGGGCATGGGCTTGATCCCTGGTCGGGAAAGTAAGATTCTGCATGCCACACGGTGTGGCCAAAAAAATAATAAAATTTAAAAATAAATAAGTAAATAAATAGTAAGGTGGAGAAAATTATGTACAGTATGTTATATCTATTTCAAGAAAGTGGAGAGCTATGAATATATATTTATAGATATTTGCTCATAACAAAGCACTACTGCAAGGATAAACCAAAAGTTTGGTTGTTTTTTTTTTCTTTAAGTTACATATAAGGGAGAGAAAGAATAAGGTGGTAAAAACAGGGATATAAATTAGATTTCTCTGAAAATACCCTATTTGTGAATTTGGTTTTGGAACCATGGAAATGTTTTACCTAGTTATAAAGCAAAAGTAATTTTTTAAAAAGAATCAATGAAAATTAAAATCAAAATGAGACAAATGAACCTAAGTATAAATCAAAACTGTGACATAAACACACAGAGGTGAATTATTTCAAATGACAAAAACAAAACAAAACAGTAATTTAACTATAAATCCCTACTGGGATAAAATTTAAGGACAAAAAGAACTAAACAAAATCTTAAACTATTTTCAGGAGTCTTGTTATTAATAATAATATTGGGCATTTTTATTCTGAAATTATAAAATATGTGATTCTGAAATATATAAAATATATGATAGAAAAAAGCAATACAAATACTAATTTAACTAAAAATGCTTAATCTTAATTTGGAATTGGGAATATCAGTATGAACTCATGATGAATTTTGTCTAAAAATACATATTCCTGGCTCTTTTGAGGAAAAAAATCCTAGAAACAATTACCAATGCAGTAGCAATAAGCACCTTCATCATCCAGATTGTGGTCTCTAAATACCATTCCCCATTAAAAGAAAATAGAACTTTTTGGAGAAATAAGGAAATCCAGATCTGGAACGACAAATGCATGAAATGACTATGGAACATCTTGTCATACCAGAAAGCAAGAGTGAGCAAATGCTACTGGAGTTATCTCAGAAAACTCAGGAACCAAAATTTTAAAGTTCCTATGGGCTAAAAATGGGACAATTTGTACATTTATAATAATTGCAATACACTGAAACAAAAAATTTAAATAAATGACTTTATGATAATACTTTGAAATATTCCTTGTTAAATGCTAGGAAACCAACTTATTATATTAAAAAATGGTTAATACAAATAAAGGATGTAGCAATTATCCTGCCTTTCTTGTATAACTTTACCATGGGTAACCAGATAGTTGATATGGGAAAGTTTCTCCCTATAAAAGTATTTCAATTAATAAATGAAAAGAGGAATAAAGGAAAAAGAATGATAGAATCAGAATATTGTAATTTCTAATAAAATTATGTATGTAGATCATGACCATCAATGATTGCTATATCACAAAAAGAGAGATAACCAGAAGTGCACAATATCTCCTGTGAAGCTATTCTTGACAAAAAATGGAACTTAAATCAGTCAAGTCTCACCTCTAGATCTAAATTACAAATACACAGGAAATAAAGTAGAATCTGCAAAATCCAGAATGTGGAAAATTCTACAGGACCCAGTTTTTTTCAATAAATAAGTAGCCAAGAAAAGGAGTAAGGGGGTAGGGTGAAAACTTGTAGGTTAAAAGGGAGCTAAGAGACATGTCAACTAGTTGCATTGTTTGGACCTTATTTGGCCCTGTGTCAATCAAAAAGAAAAAATGTAAAACCAAAAAAAAAAATTATAAGACAATTGGGAAATTTTGGATATTGACTGAAAATTTGATGATATTATGGAATTGTTGATTTCCTTCAGTGAGATAATGATATTATTGTGCTATTTTTCAAAAGAGGTCTTATCTTTTAGAGATGTATACTGAAATATTTGCTAATGACCAATAAGATGTCTATTATTCGTTTAGAAAACAATACGATTTAGTTGGCAGGAGGGAGTGGGTGGAGATGTAAGTAAAAAAAGATTGGCCATGAGCTGACCGTTGTTGATGGCTCTATGGGAAATCACTATGTTATTCTTTCCACTCTTTTTTTCATGTTTGAAATTTTATATAATAAAAAGTAAAACAAACAAACAATAAAACCCCCTGAGGGCTTCCCTGGTGGCGCAGCGGTTGAGAGTCCGCCTGCCGATGCAGGGGACACTGGTTCGTGCCCCGGTCCGGGAGGATCCCACATGCCGCGGAGCGGCTGGGCCCGTGAGCCATGGCCGCTGAGCCTGCGTGTCCGGAGCCTGTGCTCCGCAACGGGAGGGGCCACAACAGTGAGAGGCCCGCGTACTGCAAAAAACAAAACAAAAAAATCCTGATTCCCATGACAGTGCACTTCCCCAGCTCTCTCCTACCTCTTTGACCATTACCTTTGTCCTCCTTCTTCTTTACCTGTTCCATAAAACATGGTGCTTCACTCTTAGCTCACTGCTCTTCTCACTCTACCTGCTCCCCTTGAGCAACTTTATTCAGCAGACTCCTGGCCCTATCCTGGCTCTAACTACTACCTATCCACTTGGATTCCAGTTTAGAATCAAAACTGGTATCTCTGGCCCAGAACTCTCATGCTCTGGGCTTTAGATTCTCATATCCAACTGTCGAATGATTTTATTCTCCTGGGGCTCTCACACATTCTTCAAACACAATATATCCAAAACAAATCACCATCTCTACCCCAAAGCTGCCCTTCATTCTGTAGTATCTACCACTATTCATGGTATCACTCATAGTTATCCAAGCTAGAAACCTGGAACTCAGTCTTTTTTCTATCTCATGTCTACATCATCAGGTAATGTCGATTTTATCTCCTGAGTATTTCTTGAATCTATTATTCACTTATTCATTCGGTGAATGTTTATTGAGCACTTACTATGTGCTACACCTAATCTAGGTGGTGGAAATACAGAATTAAATAAGACAGACAAAATTCCTGCTCTCATAGAACTTATACTTTAGTTCTAGATTTTGCTTTAGATGTTTCTTTGAAGGCGCTTTCCAAATTGCTGACATTAGTCTTCCGGGTGGTCTCCAGCCTTGCCCCTTTCAAATACATCTTCTGTAACAGTAGTGGCGGCCTCAACGTGTGGTGCCAGGAGCCACGGCAGCATCACCCGGAACTTGCTAGGAATGCAAAGTCTCAGGCCTCACACCAAGCCTACCTGATGAGAAACTCAGGGAATGTGGCCTAGCCATCTGTTTTATTTTATTTTATTTCTTAAGATTTTTTTGATGTGGACCATTTTTAAGGTACTTATTTAATTGGTTACAATATTTCTTCTGTTTTATGTTTTGGTTTTTTTGTCCGTGAGGCACGTGCACACCCCCTGCATTGGAAGGCGAAGTCCTAACCACTGGACTGCCAGGGAAGTCCCCAGCCATCTGTTTTAAAAGTCCTCAGGGTGGGCTCCCCTGGTGGCGCAGTGGTTGAGAGTCCGCCTGCCGATGCAGCGGACGCGGGTTCGTGCCCCGGTCCGGGAGGATCCCACGTGCCGCGGAGCGGCTGGGCCCGTGAGCCATGGCCGCTGAGCCTGCGCGTCCGGACCCTGTGCTCCGCAACGGGAGAGGCCGCAGCAGTGAGAGGCCCGCTTACAGCAAAAAAAAAAAAAAAAAAAAAAAAAAAAAGTCCCCCGGGTGATGCTCATGCATGTGCTGAAGTTTGAGATGCGCTGCTGTGAAAAGCCATCAGAAAAGATGTATCTAAAACATAAGTCTGGCCATGTTGTTTCCCAGCTTAAAACCTTTCAGTAGAATCTCCCCGAATACAGTGAAAAGCCCAGACTCCATGGGAAGGTACACAGGGCTCTCCATGATCTGGTTCCTGCCTACCTCGTCTCAACCATCAATCTAATGCTCATTCATCGTTTAGGGCTTCCTTCTGGCCTGGCTTCCTCTAGGAAGCTTTCGCTCATTGTTACCGCCACCCGAGTCAAAAGCCCTACTTCTGTGTTTTTATAATACTGTGTGTGTGTCCGTCATTTGCATGCCCATCACTGTATATACTACACAGAAGCAGAGGAAAGCTTCAAGGGCTCTGGAGCCAGATTAGCCAGGTGAATTTGGGTCAGAAACTCATGCTCTTTGCTTCATCTATAAAATGGATTAATAGGCCCTCCATGGTAAGATTGTGAGATTATGTATATTGCTGGCTGGCACTTGATAAGAGCTCAGTGTCACCTGTTTTGTGAATTATCTTTGTGTGAGCATCTCCTCGCTAGATTATGAGCTGCTGACAAGGCAGTTCCTGGGTGTTATTCAGCAACATGTTAGAAAGACCTACTACAGGATCTGCCACACGACCGGTACTCAATACACATTTGTAAATGAAGTAATTTCCCAAGTGTTACTTTAAATTCAGATAGAAAACTCAATAGCTGGTCTCTATGTCTCTGTTGTTAAATGATCAATATACTATTTATGGTGAAACATTTATTAATAAAGCAATACACAGAATCAAAACTGAAAAATATGACAAATACACGTTATCATTTAGTTGACTCAATTCAACTTAAGTTTCCTAAATGTCAATAATGCTAATTGTGTAAAACGATCTCATTACCAGTATATTCTTTTGGCAAAATTGCTTTTCACACATTTAAATGGTCCTTTCGCTAACAAGGAAATGCATATAAATTGTAAAACTTTGTTGCCCACTGTCTAACCTCTACTTTTACAGTAATGAGAACCCAGCCCTGCATGAGTAAGTTTTCTAAATGTGTTTGTTTTTCCACTCAAGATTTCTGGAACCTGTAGCCGTTTCAGTCTTTCAAACTGTCATGCTTTGAAATTCTAACTTTTGCAGAAAGCCCTTTTGTCTGAATTAGGTATAAGCTTTTCAGGCCACACAAACCTTGCGCTTTTTCAAAATTCTACATTTTTCAAAACTCTTCCCATGCTACAAGTAGCAAGACACAGATGATTTACTAGATCATTTTCTACATTAGCATAACGAAAAAAGCATGGTACAAGGTCCCAGGAAACCTGCAACAATAGAGTTTCCTAACAAAGTAACACATTTTTTAAAAAGTCAAAGATAAAATATTCTTCTTTCCCAGTAAGTAGAGGCTACCCTGACCTTTTCAGTCACTCTGGGGGGAATCAAACCATTAGTACACGTGGACACGTTCAGCCACTAGCATCCTTGGATGAGTTACATCTTACCATCTCGTCCCATTTCTTCTCACATAGTCTAGACATCACAACATGACTTAGACCTCAATCCTCACAGTGTGGCTCCTAGAATGACAGAGAGAACAGCAGAAAACATCTTTCCCCACATTCTCTATTACTTCCTGGACACACATTACTCAACGCCGGCTAACCCACAAAGGGAGGAAAATACACAGTCTGGAATAGGTCTTACGGTGTTGTCTCCTTTGTCTGTCATCTTTAATGTGCTGGAATATCTGGCATCAGGCCCAGGGTATTGAGATTTACTTCCCCTTCTTTGAAGCTCTCTATTTCCTCTTGGTAGGGATACTCCTCAGTAAACAAATGTTCTCTGGCTCAATTTAGCTCTGAGGGACACAGACTGAAGCCCCCCATCACACAAGCTTTCTCCCCAGTGTGTTTGTATTAATGTGTTCCTTCCTTTCACCAATTCTCCCTGAGGAAACTTCTCCCTCCCTAGTAGTGTTTTCAATGGACAGAAATTAACCCTCATCCATCTCCAATCGTACATAGTAGTGTTTAGATACTTCTTTCATGCCCCTTAGCTCACTAGATTCATTTGTTTGTTCAATAAATATTTACTGAGCTTCTACCTGTCCCTCTTATAGGTCAATAAGCAAAGCAGAACTCTTGCTTCTGTGGAATGGCCAACCTAGCAGATCCTGCAAATGTCCTTGTGAGATGGCTTCAAACAGGCAGCATGCTGGGACGTAAGGAAGAAGAAGCATAAAGAACCAGACTAGCACATGAAGATTTCCTTTCTCAAAGCGCTCACTATTACCCTCTGGGTCCATTTTTCTCAGAGATAGGCTGTGTGCTTTGCTTCTTATATTCCCAGAAACATTGGGCTTAACTGCAGGTGTTGCGGGAATACATTTAAGAAATTTAGAGAAAGACCGTAAGGGAAATGACTCACTTGGTAAAAATCCATGTCAATGGTGTATCTGGAATGATCCACAGCTACTAGCTTGGAGTACAAACACAGTCACCTCACTTTTATTTATTCAGTGTATTGTTCAAGCACCCACCTGCCCTCAGTGACGGGAGGTCCTCTTATTCCCCAAGGCCTCCCCCAGCCACCCTCCTTGGGCGGGAATACTAGGGACTTAGTTCAAAGAAGATCGGTGCTACTGCAAGAAGCCAGGAAGAGAGAGGAAACCAGGAAGCGTGACCAGTTCACTAATACCGTGGCTTGGGACTCCGCCACGTGAGATTACAGGTGGTCCTGCACATTCTGGTGGTCGGAAATTTGTTCATGGTTGCTAAGATACTCCTATTGATTCAGCTCTTTTCTTCCCATCACCCCAGCAGCGTCGCTCTGAGCTCTGAGGACACCTCTCTTTTAGATCACACTCACACGCTCAGCCATTTCCCCCTAATGCTTAGAACAGTGCCAGGTGGGCCACGCTGGAGAAGAGCCCAGTGCCAGCCTCCTGAGGTGCTGGAATAAGTCTTCCCTGCTGTGCCTGGTTCGCTCCCCCTGCATGGGATCACCTCGGCACATCCCAACAAGGGATCTCCCCCTTGCACCTAAAGGAGAAAGGCAAATGTTGCTAAGCAACACATACACACCTATTTTACATAACCACACCTACACCTACACCCAAACTTTCACTGGCAAGGATTGCCTGTTTGCTTACATTTTCATAACTTTGAGGGTATTTTGAATCCATCTCTACAGTGAAGCAATAACCTCCAAGGGACTGCTCTTGGCTATGGAGTAGAAGTGGCACCCCATTCCAATACTAATTTTTCATAAAGAAAAGTCTGCTCCAAGACTATGACGATTGAGTGAGGCCAAGTAATCATCATTCAGGGCTTGAACGCTCATCGGGGGGAGAGTTAATCAGCCATTTGCATCTCCCCCAGCATCTGGTAGTTTTACCAAGCATTAGAATTTTTTTCTAACACATGTAACTGCAAAGGATTAATATCCAAAATATACAAAGGACACCAATGGTCAAGAAAGAAACAATGTAGCAGAGAAATGGGCATTTCAGGCAACCGAGATCTAAATGGCTGATAAGCCTTTATTAGTAACCTTGGAAATTCACATGAAAACTATGAGATCCATTTCACACCCACCAAAGGGGTAAAAAATAGAAATTGGACAAAACCAAGTGCTGATGGCATGTGGAGGAATGGAGATGCTGGTGGGAGGGGAGTCGCTTCGACTCCTTGGGAAGGCAGTGGCGCTCATGAGGTACCATGGTGCTCAAATAGCCCCAAGGGTCAGCGGGTCAGTGAGCTGCGGTGCGTTCATCCGACGGGCGTCTGCAGCAGGGGACCAGCGAGGCCTTTCCGGGACTGGCCGGAGCGAGCAGCCCACTGCCCTGAAGGAGGCCCCGTGCCACCAACACCAATGAATCTCAAAAACCTTCCCAGGCCCCATGCATCAGGGCTGTGAGCTCGGGGAGAAGCTAGAGCTTCCCCAACTGTAACGGGCATGGCGGGCAGCCTCACGTCGGTCCCAGGGAGCCTGCCCGTTGGCAGTCAGGGCCTCAGCTGTCCCTCCCAGTCTGAGTGAGGCCAGCCTGTGTAACAACACAGGTGACTTTGGAGGCACTGAGGACTCCCTCCTGCTTCTCTCCTGGACCACTTGCTGTGGGACCCCAGCTGCCATGTTGTCAGGACACTTGAGTTGTCCCGTGGCGGGGAGAGGCCCCATGACGAGGAGCTGTCACCTCTGGCCACATCAGCATTAACTGGCCAGGCAGTGAGTGGGCCCTCCGGCCCCAGGCAGGCCTTGGCCGAGTCTTAACTGCAGCCTTAGGAAAGACTGAGCCGGAGCCTTCCAGTGAAGCTGCTCCCTGACCCTCAGAAACAGCGTGGAGGGGTGGGCGGTGCGGGAAGGAAGGACTGGGGGTGTGGGGTTAGCAGATGTAAACTCGTACATACAGGACAGGTAAATGACAAGGTCCTACTGTAGAGCACAGGCAGCTATATTCAATATCCTGGGATAAACCATAATGGAAAAGAATAGTAAAAAAAAGAATTTCTGTATGTGTATAGCCGAGTCGTTTGCCATACAGCAGAGATAGGTACAACACTGTAAATCAACTATACTTCAATAAAAAAATAAATGAAAAAAACAAGAAAGGGCGTGAGATCATACCTGTTTACTCTTTTTAGCACCTACAGTCTAGAGTGATTGGTTATGTAGCTACAGATTGAGAAACCTTGTCAAATGCAGATTCTCTAACCAGCCACTGCCGAAGGCTAGGATTCGGCACTTTAACAAGATGCGGGTGATGCCAGCGCGCGGTCCACGGGGAGGAGGAGGATTCGGCTCCTGCCCCCACTGCAGTGAGAGGCAACAGGACAAAGCAGTGCAGAGTCAGCAGCCCCAGGGCTGCAGGAGGGGTCAGAGCAGCCAGGCTGCGAGGACGGGCGAGCACAGCCCAGCACAACGGCGGTGACAAACCTGAGTGCCAAGCCTGACGGGGGAAAGATGCATGGTGGACTCCCGAAGGTTCTTTGAGCCTGGAGCCTCCCGGTGAGTTCTGGTTCCATTTCATTCAGAGTTTGCTCAGTGGACTCCAGAAGGTTCTATGTGTTCTGGTTCCATTTAATTCAGGGTTTGTTCCATGGACTCCAGAAGGTTCTGTGAGTTCTGGTTCCATTTCATTCAGAGTTTGCTCCATGGACTCTGAAAGGTTCTGTGCTCTCTGGTTCCCTTTAACCCAGCATTAGCATTTTAATAACTGAGGAAAATATGACAGGGAGAATGTCACTGTGTTATTTGAATTGCTTTTCAGGGAGCCTGGTGTTGAACAAGCACAAACGAATGATGACATTCAAGCCTCTCTGGGGACAGAGCACCCATTTCAAGGCTCTGCTCTGCTCCTTTCTCCTTCAAGCACCTCACCATCCTCCTACATTCAGTGACATTACATGGACCGCAGAATCCAAGTCCAAAATCTCTAGCCGGGCATGCAACGTCTTCTACGATTTGGCCCCTTTCCCACGCATTCATCTTAATTCGCCGCTATTTTCCTAACAGAATTCTGTGCTTCGGTTATATTTGTTTACTCATGGTGTCATGAACTCATTTGGAAAGATAAACTTGCATTTGGAATAATTTTAGATTTACAGAAAAGCTGCAGAGATGGTAGAGAGAGTTCCTATAATATGGTTCGCCCATTGAATCTGGGGGTTCTGCAACCGTGGATTCAATCACCCGTGGATGGAAATATTTTTTTTTTAAATTCCAAAAACTTCCCGAAAGCAAAACTTGAATTTGTCACAAGCTGGCAACTATGTACATAGTACTTCCATTAGATGAGGTATGACAAGTAACCTAGAAACGATTTAAAGTATACGGGAGGATGTGCACATGTTATGTGCAAATATTACATCATTTCATAAAAGGAACTTGAGCATATGCAGATTTTGGTCTCCACAGGTGTTCTGGAACCAATCTCCCTGGGATACTGATGAACGACTATACTCCTCACCTAGTTTCCCTTAATGTTAACACCTTACCTTATCATGGTCCATTTTTCCAAATTAAGAAAACAACATCAATATGTTACTCTCAACTAAATACCAGTTTTCCTGCTAATGTCCTCTGGCTGTCCCAGTATACGATCCAGGACACCACATTCATTTAGATGAGGCACATTTTTTGTTCTAGACCCTGCTCATCGCAGTTTCCCTCTCCAGGATGCCCTTTCCTCTCCTGACTTACTTAAGTCCTACCTAATCTTCAAATCCATTCAAATCTTATCTCTGCAATATCTTTCCTAATTCCTTCTGTCCTGAATGATTTCTCTAACCTTCAAACTCCAGAACCACCTTGGTCCAAATCACGTATTTGGAACACGGCATTGGACCTATATGGTTACATATCTTTTTCTATTTTGTTTGCCAATTAGCATTTAAGGCAAGGATTACATCTCATTCATTTTGTGGCATATCTGCAGGTATTGCGTCCTCAAAAGCATTTATTGGTCATGAAGTTTTATTTTCATGTTATATTATTTTACCATTAGCATAAACAATTAGGAGTAGACTGTAAATATTAATTGAATTCTTAGAGGCCCAGGTTTACTACATTTATATTTTATAATATAATAGATATAAATGCAACTTGACAAATAAAAATAACTAATATTTATGGAATGATGACCATACACCAGGCACCTGGCTAAATGTTTTCCATGCAGCATCATCGTTAATTCTCATGAAACTTGATGCAGCAGATACTACAATCGTCCCTGTTTAAGGTTAAGTGCTTTGTCCAAGACTATACAACGCGAAGAGATGGAGCCAGGATTCATACCCAAGCATTATGGCTCTAAAGCACACATTCCTGACCACGTCACTTTAAAGTGCTTTTTGTCCCAGCAGTGATTTCAGATGTGTGGTTTACACTTGATGCCTTCTTTTTACTGTCATTCAGTCTCTCCCTAACTTCTGAAACACGCTGTCCCCAGTAGTCCACTGAAACTGCTCTTGAAAGTGTCGAATGACTTTTTTTCTTATCAGTGCCAATGGCCTTATAACTTGAGCCATGACATTTTTATTCTCTACACTGGACTAGAACTTAGCTATTTTGCATTATGTCCCATCTCTTTACACTCCAAGTGCAGGGACTTTATATCCTTGTGTCTGGTACTAAACACTGAACATCATAGAATGCAACACCAACTATTTATTTTTCCTCTTTGTGACAATATTTTGAAAGTCCTAAAAATTTTTAATTATAAAAGAAGTTTATGCATATTTGAAATTCTAAAGTATAAATTTAGAGAAATAAGTGAGAGCTACCTTCTTTTCCTTCCTATTCCTCAGGGACAGAGTGTTTAAAATTGTGGCCTTGACACCGATTGTTAAAAAGTATGAATATTTTTTATTATAAAAGAAATACAAACTCATAATTTAAAAATTGAAAGCTTTCCAACTGTACAGAAGAATATGCAAAAATAAAATCTCCCTAAGTCCTACTTTTCAGAGGAAACTGCTCTTGAAAGTTTACTACTGTAAAAGCTCCAGAAGTTTTTCTCTACCTAGATGCTTTTTGTGTTTTGTTTTTGTTGTTGGCAGGAAGAGAATCCCTAGATTTCTGCTGCCTTTGACACTGTCACGCATTCTTTTTTTTTTTCACATCCTAGCCACTCATTTTCTAGACACGAATCAATACTTTTCCTCTTTTTTTAGACTGCTTTCCGACTCCGAAGAGTGAGCTTATCTGGGATCTCTGCTCTTTCTCTGAATATCTTCATCCTCAGAGAGTTTCTCCATTCTCTGAGTGGGCTACCATCTTCTCTCACTCTGTTCTCTTGCTGCTAAACTTCTTTTTAGACTTTCTCAGCCCACACGCATCCTCTTGTGATCTGACTCACATCCACCACTCCAATAAAATTACATTTCAAATTTCCGGAGACATCTCTTAAATCAGAGAAATTCCCTTAGGCCCCCAACCCTATAGCCTTCTGGGTGCCATTTACTCTCTTTTGGAAGCACTCCCTTCCAGGCTTCTGAGACATTGCAAAATCCAAGTTCTTCCAATGCCTTTAGGATCCAAACTTCCCTCACCTTATTTTTGTCCCTCTGGGTCTTTTGCTCCCGATCTCTGTCTCTCCCAGCGTCTCCCTGGGGAATGTCTTCATAATCTCAAACACCACTCAACTCCACATGTCCAACGTGAACTGACCTCTCTCAAATACCAGTTCCACATTTCCAGCTATCTGCTTGTCAGATTCACAATTTTGCCCCAGGGCTAAAGTGTCAGAGCTTAAACTCATACCACCTAAAACCACAGCCTCTTCCCCACTTCCTTACTTCTGTTAATGGTACCACCACTCTCTTGGTCAACTAGGGGACACATTGGTCATTTTCCTCTCCAGTGCCCCTGGCGACCCATCAGTTGTCTCGCTCATGAATCCTACTGCTATATCCCTTTGCCTGTTTCTTCTACCTAATCCCACCATCTCACTGCTTCTCAACTGCATCTTTATGGCCTCCTGATTGTTTTATCTTCACCCCCCCCTTTATTGTCCATCTACCCACAGATAAGTCAGATAAGTCTTCCCCAAAGCCTGACTCTAACCTTGTACTTCCCTGTTCAAAACCCTTCAGTGAAAGCCACTGCCTGTGAATGAAAGACAAATTCTTCAACGTAGTTTTAGAAATCCTTTATAACTGATTCTCAAGCTTTTTTATTTTAGGATCCCTTTTCACTCTTAAAAATTCTTGAAAACCCCAAAGAGCTTTCATTTACACAGGCTACATCTGTCATTATTTATTGTTTTTGGAAGTTAAGACTGAAAAAATTTTTAAATATTTACTTATATATGTAAAAATAATAGTAACAAACATGTTAACATAATGTTAACATAACACATTTTATGAAAAAAATAACTTTTTTTAAAAAATAGTGAGAAAAGTGGCATTGTTTCACATTTTTGTAACTCTCTCGAATGTCTGACTTAATAGAAGGCAGCTGTATTCTCCTATCTGCTTCTGCATTCAATCTGTGGTGATATCACAGGTCATGTAGGCCCTGGAAAATTCTACTGTATACTTAGAGAGAAGGAGAGTGAGAAGGGAAATAACATGTCAGTATGAATGCGGAATAGTTTTGACCTCACAGACCCTATGAAAGTGCCCCAGGTCCCCAGAACATGCATTGAGAACCACGCTCTGTCTTCTCCCACATGTCTCCTCAATCAAGCTCACACTCCAGTTAAACTATTCTTTACCCCCAAACATATTCACATTTTCATGGCTCGTCTCTGAAAGGATTTCAGTCAAAAATATTTGTTTGTTTATTGGGCGTACCCTATGGTTTGCCAGGGTACCGGGATTTAGTGAAAAAAACAAAAAAGAAAAAGATTTTTTTCTCTGGCTTACTGCAAAGTACTCAAGACTGGGAATCAAGGAACTTAAATGCTAGCGGCAATTCTGTAACTAACATTTTACATCACCTTGGACAAGTCATTTAACTTGGTTAACGCCTTGGTTCTCAGTTCTTGTATGTGTAACCAGAGGACACAGATAAAATGATGTCTGGGAGTTGTTCCAAGTCTAAAATCATCAATGATCTGGAATTAAGTCACCTGCAGTCTATCCTGAAGAAGTAGGAAACACCGCCATTTCCAATCTTCTGTATATCCCTGCCCTCAGTTAACTACGAACTGCTGTCTTTTTATGAATGCATAAAAAAATCAGGTTCTCTGTGTTTGCAGGTTCTAATGATTGTCTTGAAGGGTTTCAAGAAAGAACCCACTGGAACCTTTGCTGAATTTTTCCTTTTTTCAATATTAAGATATAATTGACAGATAACATTATACTAGTTGCAGGTGTACATGATTCAATATTTGTATATATTGCAAAATGATCATCACAATAAGTCTAGTTACCAACCATCACCACACATAATTACAAATTTTTTTTCTTATGATGAGAACTTTTAAGATTTACTCTTAGCAACTTTCAAATATACAATACAGTATTATTAACTATAGTCACTGTGCTATACATTATATTCCCAGGACTTAAATTTTGAAATATCTTTTTTGTGCTTCTAAAACAAACAACGCTTTGTACCTTTTGACCACCTTCACCCATTCTGCCCACTACACACCTCCACCAATCTATTTTCTGTATTTTGGTTTCTTTTAGATTCCACATACAAGTGATACCGTGCAGTATTTGTCTTTCTCTGTCTTATTTCACTTAGCATAATATCCTCAAGTTTTGTCCATGTTGTCACAAATGGCAGGATTTCCTTCTTCTTCATGGCTGAATAATATTCCACGATATTAATACATCACATTTTCTTTAACCATTCATTCATTCATGGACACAATGAGTTCCTTAAATTGAAGGTATTTGGATTAAATTTGGAATAATTTTTTGATATAGTTCATGAAATCTGGGATAATTTCAGCCATTATTTCTTCAATTCCTGTTGATGGTCCCCTTTCCTTCCTCTCTCCTCTCCTGCAGGACTCTGATTACATATTGTCACACACCTGTGATGTTCTGTGGGTTTTTTTTTTTTTTTTTTGTATGTTTGTTTGTTTTTGTTTTTTGCCTTTTTTCTCTCTGTGTTGCATTTTGGATAGTTTTTATTGCCATGTCTTCAAATTTACTAATCTTTTCTTAAAATATGTCTATTCTTTTAAAATCCCATCCAGTGTATTTTTCATCTCAGATTTTGTATTTTTCATCTGTAGCAGTTTTATTTGGGTCTTTCCAAAAAATCTCTTTCATGTCTTTTCTTAACATCTCATGATTTCCTCTACTTTCTAGAATATTTGGAGTATATTATGATAGCTGTTTTAACATCCTTATCCACTAATTCTGTATTTCATTTCATTGGATCTGTTTTTATTAATTGGTTTTTCTTCTCACTATAGATCATATTTTCCTTCTTCTTTGGCATATTTTTCTTCTTTGCATGCCTGGAAATTTGCTATTAGATGCCAGACATTGTGAATTTCATATTGTGCAAGCCGGATATATCTTTATATTCCTTTAAGTAGTCTTGAGCTTTATTCTGGGATGCAGTTAAGCTACTTGGAAATAGTTTTGTCTTTTCAAAGCTTGCGTTTAAGCTTGTCTAGGTGGGACCAAAGCAGCCTTTAGTCTATGGTTAATTTAGCCCCATTACTGAAGCAGTACCTTTCTGAGTACTCTGTTGTCCTGTGTAGTATGAGGTTTTTCCATTTGGGCTGCATTTGCCCTGTGTGATCTCGGGAATTATTCCAACTGCTCCTTTCTGGTATTCTTTCCCTGGTTCTCAGCACATGCATGAGCTGGTCAATAATCAGCTGAATGTTCAAGGCGAAACCTCTGTGCATCTCCAGAGCTCTCTTTGCAGCCATCTTTCTGGCACTCTACCCATAAATCCCAGCTGCCTTGGCCTCCCTCAATCCTCAACACTGTCTCCTTAACTCTAGGAGCTCTGTTTGGGTTCCTCCTTCCTGCACTGTGACCTGGAAACTTTCTTTAGGCACTAAATTGGGACAGTTCCAGGGCTTACTTTGTTAATTTCCATTTTCTCAGGGATGGTGGACCTGTGCCGCCTGATGTCCAATGTCTGAAAACTGTTACTTCACACCTATGTTCACTTTTTTTTTTTTTATGTTCACTCTTAATAAGTTTTGTTTTTCACATTTAAGTCCCCAATCAATCTGGAACAGATTTTTCTTTCTAATGGTACATAGAAGGTGTTATGGACTGAATTGTGTCCCCTCCAAATTCATATGTTGAAGCTCTAATGCCTCCCCCGCCACACCATGTGACTGTGTTGGAGATGGGGCCTTTCAGGAGGTAATTAAGGTTAAATGAGGTCATAAGGGTGGAGCCCTAATCCAATACGACTGGTGTCCTTATAAGATGAGGAAGGGACACCAGGAGAGCATGCACACACAGAAGAAAGGCCATGTGAGGACACAGGGACAAGGTGTCACCTCCAAGCCAAGAGGGGGGGGGAGTGTCTCATCAGAAACCAAACTGGCTGACCCTTTGATCTTGGACTCCAAATTGTGAGAAAACATATTTCTGTTGTTTAAGCCACCCAGTCTGTGGTATTTTTTTGTAGCAGCCCTAGCGGACAAAGACAGTAGGTATCTAACTTTATTTATAGATGACCAGCCTTACTTACAGATAACCAGATAACGTGTTTACTGACAGTCACATCTTCTCCCCACAGAACTGCTTTAGAACCTCTGCCATGTAGCAGATGTCCTGTTTTTGAACTCTCTATTTTGTTCCACTGGTCAATTGGTCTATTCTTGCACCAAGACGTTACTGTGTTAATTATTAAAGTCTGATGATGTCTTAATATCTGGTGGGCAAGTACATCCACCTCATGCCTCTTCATCAGAAGTACTGATGATTCCTAGCATGTTGTTCTTCTGTATGCATTTTAGAATCAGATCAAGTTCCACCAAAAGCAATATAGGGATTTTAATTGTGCTAAAAATGGAAACTATAGATCAACTTGGGGGCATATTTACATATTTAGAATACTTGAATCTTCCTGTTCATGAATACGGGATCTTATTTTTTTAGTTCTTTAATGTCGTTCAATAACATTTTATAGTTTATCCATAAGGATTGTAAACATTTTTTGGAGTGAGATTTGTTCTTAAGTATTTTTGGTTCTTGTTGTTGCCATGGTAAATGGGTATTTAGAGTCCATTTGCTCTTTGTGGGCTGGTATATATAAATGCAATTGATTTTCTTGTATTGATCTTTTGGCCAGCTACCTCATCAAACTCATAATTCCAATAATTTATCTATAGATTCTTTTGGGTTTTTTATGTCTGTACAGCATCTGTGAAAAATGACTGTTTTTCTTCCTTTCTTTCCATTCCTTGTATCCCATTTTTTTCTCTTGATTTATTGTACTGGCTTGGTTTTCTAGCACAATGTTGAATAGCAGTGGAACTTTTTGTGTTGTTCCTGATTTTAAAGGGAATATTTTCAATGTTTCCCACTTAAACTGATAGTTTATACAAAATTTTGGTAGGTATCCTTTATTAGTTTGAGAAAATTCTCTTCTGTTTCTAATCTGATAGGGATTTCCATAAAAATGAGTGATACTGTTATACAATTTTTATTCTACATCTGTTGAAATGATCACACAAGGTTTTTTTCCTTTAATATATTTTATGTGGTAACTGACATACATAGATTTTATAATATTAAAGCACTCTTGCATTCTTGGGATAAACATACAACTTGGTCATGCTATATTTTGTTTTTCTGTACATGCTAGATTCAGTTTGCTAATGTTTTATTTAAAAATTTTGCATCATGTTCCCAAGTTAGATTGACCTGTAATTTTCTTATACCATTCTTTTCTAGTTTTAGTATCAAAGTTAAAATGCCAGATAGAATGCATTCCTAAGTTTTCCCCCATTTTACATTTCTGTCTAAGTTTGTATGAGACTAGAATTATTTATTTCATAAAGTTTGGTAAAACTTGCCTATTGCATATATAATAGGTACATACTTATTTTGAGTCAGTTTTTGAGATATATTTTTTTAAGGATTTCTGCATTTTGTCTTTATTTTCAAGTTTATATTAATATAAGCTCGTTCGTAGTACTTTTAATATTATAACCATGCATACAACAAAGATACAATCTTTTCAATGTTAGTATTGATCACTTGGGCACGCCTTCTCTTTCTCTTCCTTGCTCAATTGTACAAGAGGTTGACCTTTTAATAAATATTTTTAAAGAACCAACTTTGGTTTTATTGATTTTCTCTTTTGTAATTGTTTTCTAATTTGTTCATTTCTGCTCTTATCATTATTATCTCCTTCCTGCAGGCTTATCCTGTTTTTTCTAACTTGTTAGTTGGACATGTAACACATTCATTTTCAATCACTCTTCTTTTCTACAACACTCCCTCATTTGAAGAGTCACTTTTACCTCACTCCGCAAGTTGTGTTTGTTTTATTCATTTCTAAGTGTTTTAAAATTTAATTTTGATATTTGAACTATGATTTAATAGTCTGTTTTTAATTTCTAAGTGTATGTGGATTTTATTCATCTTTTCATTATCAACACTGTCTCATCTATTTTTATTGTTGACTAATTTGGGAAAACCTCAGTCCAGTTTCTTCCATGTATGGGCCATAAGACATCAGAGCATTTCAAGATTTCTAGTGCAGGGCAAATTTTAAATACTCTTTGAATTGACAACACTCAGTAGGTAGTTTGTCACTGAAAAGTGATGTACTTGTTTAGGCAGAGCAATATGAATTTTATATTAGTATCTTGGATGATATCAGAATTTTGTTAAATCAGCAGGAATTTATATTTTTCCCATGTATTTTTATGTATCATTATCTTCATTAATTGTGTTACCGAACAATCAAATAACCTATTCATTATTTCTGTTTGAAATGAATCTATTTTACTTTCTTTAAAAAAAACTTTTATTTTTAAAAATTTATCTTTTATTGAGGTAACAGTTTTATAACATTATGTAAGTTTCATGTGTACAACATTATATTTCTACTTCTGTATAAACTACAGTGTACTCACCACCAAAAATTTAGTTTCCACCTGTCACCATACAGTTGATCCCCTTTACCCATTTGGGCCTTCCCCACACCCTACCCCTTACCCTCTGGTAACCACTACTCTGTTCTCTGTATCTGTGTGCCTGTTTTTTGTTTGGTTTGTTCATCTATTTTGTTCGTTTTTTTATATTCCATGTATAAGTGAAATCATATGGCATTTGTCTTTCTCTGTCTGACTTATTTCACTTAGCCTAACACCCTCAAGAGCTACATATGTTGTTGCAAATGGCAAGATTGCATTCTTTTTTATGGCTGAGTAATATTCCATTGTGTGTGCATATATAATATATATCATATCTTATATAGTATATATTATATATATCATATCTTCTTTATCCATTCATCTGTTAATGGGCACGTTGGTTGTTTCCATATCTTGGCTATTGTAAATAATGCTGCAATGAACATAGAGGTACATATCTCTTTTTGAATTAGTGTTTTCATATTCTTTGGATAAATACCCAGAAGTGGGATAGCTGGATCATATGGTAGTTCTATTCTTAATTTTTTGAGAAATCTCCATACCGTCTTTCATAGTGGCTGCACCAAGTTACATTCCCACCAATGGTGTATGAAGATGCCCTTTTCTCCACATCCTTGCCAACACTTGTTATGCCTTGCCTTTTTGATAATAGCCATTGTAACCGGCATGAGGTGATATCTCATTGTGGATTTGATTTGCATTTCCCTAATAATTAGTGATGTTGAACATCTTTTCATGTGCCTGTTGGCCACCTGTATGTCTTCTTTGGAAAAAGTCTGATAAGAGGTTAATATGCAAAATATTTAAAGAACTCATCCAATTCAATGCCCCCCCCCACCCCCTGCCAACAACCTTGTTTAAAAATGGGCAGAGAAGCTGAATAGACATTTTCCCAAAGGAGACATACAAATGGCTCTGTAATTCTTAATGCATTATGGGTTTTGGTATGACCTGAAAAATTTTTGGTTACAATTTGCTTTATGTCAAAATAATTCCTATTGATTTCATCAATCATCTTTATCACTTTAAGATTCTAGTCATTTTAAATGAGTTTTACTTCTGTTGTTAAATATATAAATTTATAGATGACTAAAGAAAATACCCTTCGTATATGTCAAAATCAAGAGTTTTTAATGTTCCCCGTGTCTATACAAATTGCAATTAAAATGGCATAATTGGCTGTATCAATTTTTTGAATAAACGTTTTTCAAAAAGGAAAATGGACTTGGATATAGGTTTCTCTTCCAAATCTTTGAAAATATAGGTTATCCTTAAAATGCAAGACTTGAACAACCCTATAGGAGATAGACCGTATGATTACATTTAGTTTCTTTAAAGAAAAATCCAGGTTAGCCTATACATTAGTTCGTTAGGGGTGCCATAACAAAATACCACAGACTAGGTAGCTGAAACAACAGAATTTATTTTCTCACAGTATTGGAGTCCAAGATCAAGGTGTTGGCAGAGATGGTTTCTGATGAGACCTCTCTCCTTGCTTGTCTTCTCCTTGTGTCCTCATGTGATCCTCCCTCTGTGTGTGTGTGTGTGTGTGTGTGTGTGTGTGTGTCCTAATTGCTTCTTCTTATACAGACGTTAGTCAGTTGGATTAGGGCCCACCCTAACAGTCTCATTTTAACTTAATCACCTCTTTTAAGACCCTATTTCCAAATACAGCTTCATTCTGAGGGTTAGGGGCTCAACATAGGAATTTGTGGGGGGGGACACAGTTCCATAACAGCCTACATATTTAAAACAGTCCATCTTTGGGGCAAATGGGAAAGACATAACTTTGCAAAACACAAATGATGTGAAAGGAATGAGCCTTACATGACATATATGCAAACATATTAATGTTTTAAGTCGTGCTTAATAGAAGTGTTGTCCTAAGACTGACAATGGCTGTTGTTCAACGGCAGGTTATAATCGTCCAGAATTCTACCTTGTTGAATAAAATAACAGAAAGATGATTTTCAGTTGGCAAAAAAGATTAAAAATAGTTTTTAGGGTTTCCCATCGTAATTGTGTCACACAATTACCATCTGACTGGTATTTGTCACATCTGTTGTGGCATCTACAAGAATGGAATAGTATCTGTTGTCTGGTTAATTTATTGAATTTGCTGTTTCATTTTGTACATGTTTCCACACTGTTTTTACTAATTTTCCATAAATTATTTTGGATAAATAGATCACTTGAGTTTTTAATTTTTGACGTTTCCATGTGACCAGGGGGAAAAAGGATCGAGTTTAGCAATTTGTTTAATGTAGTCCATGAAATTTCCATTGTTCAAAGCATACCATGTTACTTCGTGATGTCTGAAAGGCAAACTTCTTCCACTTAAAATTAAATAACCACAACTACTCTTTTTATTTTAAAATAAAACTGGCTATTCTTCCTGGTCTGTTCAGCTGTTCAGTACATCTTTATTTGATTTCTGTGCAATCCAGGTGAACTTCCTTTCTTCTGCTCTGTGGAACCCAAATGACTTTTGAGGGGCTTCTCAATATAACATTCAGTCAGAAAAATGTGTCAGATGTAAGTATATCCATATTGTCGAAAAACGTTTGTGAACAAAACATTTAATTTTTAGTCTTGGAGTAAGCCAGGATCTCACAACAGTTTTATCACTTCTAAAATATCTTCAAATACCTGTTTGAGAAGCATTCCTTTTGTTCATTGTATGTCCTATATGACTGTCTACAAATATTATTGGGATCTTGACCTTGATTTTTTTTTGGGGGGGGAAGTGTCTCTAATAATTTCATTCACTCTTGATTAACTAATCGCTATGTCACCAAATTGAAAGATCATGGTTCTCAACAAAATAAAGCTGTTGCTGATCTTTGCGTGTTCCCTGTTAACTAAGAAATTGTTTTTTCTTTCTTTTTTTTTTTTTTTTTTTTGCGGTACGCGGGCCTCTCACTGCTGTGGCCTCTCCCGTTGCGGAGCACAGGCTCCAGACGCGCAGGCTCAGCGGCCATGGCTCACGGGCCCAGCCGCTCCGCGGCACGTGGGATCTTCCCGGACCGGGGCACGAACCCGTGTCCCCTGCATTGGCAGGCGAACTCTCAACCACTGTGCCACCAGGGAAGCCCCATCTTTATCTTTTTTGTTGTCATTTTCATTACTTATATCTTCTTGTCTATTGTGTTACTTTTCTTTCTCCATGTGATTTTGATTACCAAAGATTTTAGTCTTGCTATGATATTTATAAGAGAATAATAAAATAATTATTTTGGGTTTTCTCTAGGGTACTTCCCATCATATTTGTATTTTGGCATGATCAATATTTCTGGAAAGTGTAAATAATCAGAAATTAAGGCATACATAAGAGAATTTTTAATGTATTCTAAAATTGCTACCATAATTTGTTGGGGGCTTCCCTGGTGGCGCAGTGGTTGAGAATCCGCCTGCCGATGCAGGGAACACGGGTTCGTGCCCCGGTCCGGGAAGATCCCACATACCGCGTAGCGGCTGGGCCCGTGAGCCATGGCCTCTGAGCCTGCGCGTCTGGAGCCTGTGCTCCGCAACGGGAGAGACCACAACAGTGAGAGGCCCGTGTACCACAAAAAAAAAAAAAAAAAAAATGTTGGGCTATAATTGCGCTTTACTTTTACAATATATAATCAAATTAATTTTACAATATGTACATTGACTATCATGAATATGAGAAACTGTTTCATCATTGGAATACTTACATCTTCAGGCCATTTTACCAGGGTAGTGGCAATTTTCATCTGTAACTTCTAGATCTGCAACAAGACCAGATGTGTCAGGAAGATGGGATGCATAAAATGTACAGCTTCACACAGTTGTATAGTTTGTGGCATCGCTTACAAAGACAGGAACTCTGATCAGTTTTATTCCATTGTGTGTAGTTAAGGTCCCCTGAGAAACAGATGCCAGGTAGATGCGAAAAGATTTATTTGGGGGTTGGGGAGCAGGAGAAGGAGGGGAGAGCCTTAGATTGTGATGTAGTTCTGGGAGAAGAGAGGGAAGGAAGGAAGATAGAAAGATTCTCAGACTCCAGTGCAGTTCCAAGGAGGTTCAGCCAGGCTGATGGGGAGCCCTTAAGCCGGGAGACCCATTGAAAGAGTCCCATATCTCACCAGAATTAGTCCATATTAGGGCTTGCTGTGCTTAGTCATTGGCTGTGAATGGTCTGCAGTAAGTGTTGCCTCAGAACAAACGTAGTGCTGAGTCTAGAGGGGCAGGAGCTGGGGTGTCCATCATTGATGCTCCCTGCAGCAAAATTCTCAGACTGCCCCAGTCACCCCTTGTGCTACACAGATCTACTTCTCCGTGCAGGTTCAGAAAGAATTTCCTCCAGGGTTTCCATGAGCCTTTCTTTGCCCCCTTTCTGGGGCAAACATAGACGTGATTGGCTAGTGAGATGAACTACAGCCCCCATCACTGTGGGGGGCTCAGGGCTGTAACGGGGCTCATCCTCAACCTGCTCTACTGGACAGTAGAGCAAATGCCCCTCACTCTCCACTATCACCTCAGCAGATATTTGTGGCTTACCTGATAGTGATCATCCAAACCTTCATTCCAGAGGTGTCTGAACTCTTGGCAATCATACCTTTCCCAGACTAGGTTTGCTGCACATATCTGATCGCAGTTACCAAAGAGTAAGCGTGTAGGAGAGCAGCCTTCCTCTCCTCCTCATTGGGGTCAATTACCTGCCAACTGACCTATCACCGGCCAGTCCCTAGTCAAAGGAGTACAGAGGGCGCTCAGGGTGGTCAAAGTTTGTAGTTCAGTAGGACCTTCCTGTGTCCCCTGCAAGAGTGGGATTCCAAGAGTGGTCTCTTTTAGGATCTTCCAACCTTGTAGAGCCCAGAATTGTGGGGATGAGAAAGGAAAATTCCCAAGTGGGTCACTGGGAATAATGGTAAGGTCGTTATGCTTCCACCCCTTGGTTTCTAGGACCATGTCTTCCTCCTAGTGGGGACAGAGCACAGCTCTTTCATTAAATACATATGTTATATCCTGGAGAATGGTACCTAACCCTTCCAGAGTATTGTCTTAGAGCTGGCATTGAATAACTTGAAACGGTTATTGCAGTGTTCCATAAGGCTGGCTGCTTTTGTATGATGGTATGCACAGACAAGTGGACCACGGGCCCACTCTCACCTCCTTCCCTGTGAAGAGGGCCTCTTGCTTGTATGCTATGATCTGTCAGATTCCATGCCTGTCTGAATCATTGCCCTGCACATTTGTCTCCCTACATTGGAACACTTCCCCAGGTCATCATCACTAACATCTTTAACGATTGAGCCTCCACCCTGGGCCAGGGTGCCCCACCTGTCATTTGGGATGATATCCTCTTTGCCTGCTGCGCAGTGAGTAAACCAGCCCCAAATCTCCATCTCCACCAAAAAGTGGTCTTTTTTGGACCACTCCCATGATCACTTGCCTTAGTTCAGGTCCACTGGGAAGCAAATGCTAAGATGAGATTAGATGTACATGAGATTTATTGGGGAGGGAGCAGGAGAAGGCAGGGAGAGCCTTCAGACCGTGATGCAGGTCTGATATCTGTGGAAGGAGAGAGGGTAGGAAGGAGATGGAGGGAAGGGAAGGGAAGAGAATTGAAAAGAGGGAAGAGAAGGGAAGAAGAGCCTTGGACTGCAGTGTAGTTCCAGAGAAGTTTTGTCCAGGCTGATGGGGCATCCTCAAGCCACTGTCACCCATTGCAGGAGTCTTGACTTTCCCAGAATGGGGTGCCTGGATACCCTGAGCACCCCTGCCATGCTCACTCACTGGCTGGTGAATGCAGTGGTAGATCCAGTGGAACAGCAGTTGGGGCTAGCAGGCAATTATGATTTCTGCAGCAAATGACCTGAATAGTGTATTTTCAAGGTCATGACATATGAGTACCAAATTAAAAAGTAAAACACTGCAAGGTCCATTTCAACTTGTATAAATATATTAGTAAGTACATCACTAACAGAAGAGAACTTCAGTTTTGATTAGGCCTTGATAAGAAACAAATCTCCTGCTTAAAATATTTAAACGTTTAAATTACATATATTGTATATACAGAATAATGCGATATCTATGTTCTGACCACCTGCAACCTGCCTGTTAAGATTATGCAACAGAATTTTACTTCTTTGTCTTGGTGGTACCACACTCCCATGTGCTGGGTGCCAATTTTCTATTAGCATAACAAGCTAAGCTGCTGTAATAAGAGACTCAACAATGTGACTTTAAGAACAAAGAAGTTTATTTCTCTCCTACGTAACAATGTCAAGGTGACCATGAGACCTCCTGGGCACCTTTGCTCTGTGCAATTATCCAGAGGCCCAGGCTCACAGTGGAGCTGTCATCTTCAACATCTGGCTTCCAAAGTCAATCTCGTCATCGCCATTTCAGGCGGTGTGAAGGGTGTAAAGGTGGACATCCAGGGCTAGGAGTTTTCTCCTAAGCAAATGAGGCAAGAGTTGCCCCAGAACTCCCATTCACATTGACCGCAACCGGCTGAAAGAGGCTGAAAGGTAGTTTAGTTGTATGTCCGGCAAGAAAAGATGGAATGGATTTTAACAGGATAGCTAGCAGTCTCTGCCACAGGGCCTACACTGGAGAACGTTTCCCCCAGAGAGGCCCAGCCTCCCTACCGCCTACTGCTTTGCTGGCCCCGAGGTTCAGGATCCATTAGGCAACGGGGCTGCTCCTACCATGTGCCCTCCGTGCAAGTCAGCCTCTCTCCAGCCCCGGTTCCCTGTCACTCCGCCTCAATTCACTTCTCTCGTGAGGATGAACTCTGGAGACCTGTCCTACTTCCTTTGAGGGCAGTGGTGCTTCAGAGAAGGACACGCCGAATAGCGGGTTCTGCACTGGGCGACTTCCCCAGGGCTCTGCCAAGAGCAAAGCCTCACTCATCTCCACCCACTCCTCCCTGTCTTTACCGCTTCAGCACAACTGCTCTTACTGCGTCTCCAATGACCTTCATGCTCTTGGGCCTGACGGAGACCTTCTAGTCCTCCTTCTACTTAACATTTCAGCAGCATTCCAAATAGTTGACCCACTATTGAAATTCCTTCTTGAAATTCCTTCCTCTGCATTTTCCTGCTATCTCTGGCTACGCTTCCTCAAACTCCTTTCTTGGATTTCTTTCTTCTACATGACCTCTAAGTTCCGTTGTTCTTCTGGGCTCAGTCTAAACCTCCCCCCCTGGCTTCCAAAGTCCTTCATAATCTTTCCTCGGGCATTTTGTTCACCTGTCTTCTTCATGCCAATCCAAAATGCACCCTTCATGTTAAATGCCTCATTCTGTACCGCCCACTTCTGAAACTTGGCTCAATACTCTTTTCTAGAATGCCAACATATCCCCTTTCTAATTCTCCATACTATGCATCCTACAAAGAACATTAGACCTCCCAGCACCTGATTGACACCTTCCCCAAATGTTCTAGTGCACTAAAATATCTCCCTTCTCTACCTTGGGTCCCTGTCCCTTACAGCATTTTCACCTTTCATAAGGGGCTCTCATCCTGTGCTCCAATGATTGCTCTAGACATTAGAACAATGTTTCACAAACTTTTCTGATCAGAAGACATAAAGATAATGCTTGTTAAATACAGATTCATGGAATCCCAACTTATTCTTCTGAAACTCTCCAGGGGAGAAAAGTAGAAATCACATTATGTCATGGTTCTTGATCATTAAGAACAGAAGGTTGAGCTAGTCTTTGGTCAATGCCAAGTCCTACTCTTATGCTATTTATCCTCTCTTTCTCATTCCCTACTCCTTTCCTCTCCTGTCCTCATAGGCATCCCTCTTAATGTCTGTGGGGTATTACCTTTTTTATTGCGTGTATTTTTGAATTATAGGTATTGTTGTCTTGTATGCACGTATTTTTAATTTATGTAAGTGTTATTGTGCTATATATGCCTCTGCTTTTTTCTTTTTTTAAATTTTTATATTTTTATTGACATATAGTTGACTTACAATGTTGTGTTAGTTTCAGGTGTACAACAAAGTGATTCAGTTATATATATATTATATAATATATATATATTCTTTTTTAGATTCTTTTCCCTTATAAGTTATTACAAAATATTGAGTATAGTTCCCTGTGCTCTACAGTAGGTTATCTATTTTATATATAGCAATGTGTATGTATTAAACCCAAACCCCTTTCCCCTTTGGTAACCATTGGTTTGTTTTCTATGTCTGTGGGTCTATTTCTGTTTTTGATATAAGTTCATTTGTATCTTTTTTTTTTTTTTTTTTTAGATTCCACATATAAGCGATATCATATGGTATTTGTCTTTCTCTCTCTGGCTTACTTCACTTAGTATGACAATCTCTAGGTCCATCCATGTTGCTGCAGATGGCATTATTTCATTCTTTTTTATGGCTGAGTAATATTCCAATGCGTGTATATACCACATCTTCTTTATCCATTCATCTGTTGATGGACATTTAGGTTGCATCCATGTCTTGGCTATTGTAAATACTGCTGTAATGAACATTGGGGTACATGTATCTTTTTGAATTATGTTTTTCTCCCAATATATGCCCAGGAGTGGGATTTCAGGATCATATGATAGTTCTATTTTTAGTTTTTTAAGGAATCTCCATACTGTTCTCCATAGTGGCTGCACCAATTTACATGCCAACTAGCAGTGTAGGAGGGTTCCTTTTTCTCCAGCATTTATTATTTGTAGACTTTTTGATGATACATGCCGCTGCTTTTCATTTTTCCAAGAAGTAGTATGTGGTTTAGGCCCACTCATGTTGCTACGTGTACACGTAAGTCATTGCTTCTAACCTCTGCACAGTATTCTTTGGTGCTCATTCACTACTCAACAGTAGATCCTGAGGTTACCTCCAACTTCCCACCAGTACAAATACTGCAGCAACAGACAACATAATCCTCTTTCTAGGAGCCTAAATGATCTTTCTCATTTGGTGAGATTATTATTTATTTAGTGAAGGTTGAGTAGAGTAAACAAGTATAGATGAAAGAGGGGAAAATCTCATGCTTTCCAAAGAGCTGTTGGATACCAGACCTGAAGGAGGCCAGGAACCCCATTATTTCCTGACTAAAGATGATAACATTACAAAACAATATTTATTTTCAAGATACAAGTTTAGTAAAATTAGTAGTCTTGACAAATCCCAGGTAATTTATAACAAGGCTTGTCAAGAGGCTGAATGTTCTTAGAACTAAGCTTTCATTTATTTGGAATCAGTTATGGGAACACCCTTGTTACACCCTTGAAACAACCCTGACTCAAAAGAAAGTTTTGCAGACAATAGTGATCTCCCCAAAGCACTCCTGAGGACTGCCCAGCCTGAATAAAAATCAGGCCCAGTTTGGGGTCATCACATGCACTCAAGCAGAAGCCAGTTGTGCTGCACTGTAGTGCAGGTATTTTTAAAAGCTGAGCACAGCAGAGACTCCCCCATCAATTCTGGCTGGCCTCAGTTTGTTGCCTGGAGCTATATTGCAGAACCTCTGATGTATTGCCAGAGGGGTCACTGGAGGATTGTGTATTTGCTCAAAGATACTCTAAGCCTCTTGTCTTTGCCCATAAGTCATAGCACTGAAATGCATGTATTGGCAAAAACTACTCCAGCTGCCTAGGAATGCTTATGACAAGCCCTTTAGATCTTCTGCCATCATATCCAACAACATGTGGAAAAAGAAGAGGTACCCATCTCTCTTGAAATAATAAGCACAGCACCAAGGCTGGGGAATCTGAAGGAAATCCAAGGGGTTAACAAGAAGTCACAGTAAGAACTTAAGGTAACAGAGTTCTACAGCTCCAAGAGAGTCCCTTATTTGCCTGGCTCAAAGAATTAGGACTGCTTATTATTTTAAAATGTAAGGGGCAAAGAATAAGGAACTGCAGGTTCCTCAGGTAGATTGTACCACTGGAGAACAGGCAGTGTCCAAATTCCAACCTCCCCTCTGCTCAGCCCAGGGCTCTAGGAGAAGGGGCACATTTTTCTATTTAGTCCAACCAGAGGGGCACCTTTTTCTAATTGGTCAGTCAAAAGGGGACATATTTTTGTAAAGCCCCACCTAGAGGGATTTGGATGAGATTTCCATCTCCTCTGTTAAGAGGTACTTTATGTTCTAGGAACAGCCCTGGGGGGAGAGACATTGTGCCAGTCATATCTTAGCCCTCTGTGAAAAGTGCAGTGAATAACCTGGTGATTGGCAATAAAATACAAGTCTGTTGATCTGAATGCTTGTCAGACTGGGATGTGTGGCCTTAAAATCCTAGCACCTGTCTCCAAGAGTACACTCACAGTAAAGCCGATAAATCCATTTTACCTGACTCCCCAGCTACATGGCTGGTTTCCTTTTTAAGAGTGAGAATCACATATCCATTTTCTTTATGGTCCCCAAAGCAGCCTGTAGAGTCTTATGCCCAAAGTAGATATTCAATAAACATTGGTGGATGGTTCATCCAAATGAAATGGGGAGTTTGTTTTAAAACCTGTATCATGAGGTGTGTGCCATTTGAGAATTGCTAGAGGTGATTTGCTGAGACTCTCCTTTTCAATGTAACTTTTGACCCAGAACTTTGGAGTCCCTAAAGGCAAATCTTAAAGTATACAAGTGTTCAAAAGAGACTACCCTGAAGGTATACAGGTGTTTCTTAACACAGGTGAGTCAAGACTAGCAATGGGAACAAAATAGTTTGTGAGTTTCTTAAAGAGACAGCATTTCTCAATACAGGCAGAGGTTGACTTGTTCCTCTCCTCTTTCCTTATTTTCTAGTGTTTAACTAAAGCATAGACTTATGGTGTTTACAGGTAAATTATAGGGTCTAACTGGTCTCCAATTCCATCTAACCTTCCTCAGAAAGAATGAAACCAAGCATTCAGAAGCAGAAACTGAAATGACACATTAAATAACATGCTGACCCTCCCCCACTTTCCAAAAAAATTATCTGTAAAAAGGAAGGAAATGTTTGATTGATTGATTTAGGCCACGACCTGCGATTTGTGGGATCTTAGTTCCCCCACCAGGGATTGAACCTGGGCCCTCAGCAGTGAGAGCGTGGAGTCCAACCACTGGACTGCCAGGGAATTCCCAAAAGGAATGTTTTAAAAGTTTAATACTGTCTCTCTACAGATGATGAGATACTTATATTCTCTTTTTTCTACTTGTCTAACATTTCTACAATTTTTGTAAATGACATATATTTTAATACGAAAAGTGCTTTGTTAAAAAAATAACACAGTATTCTGCTCTCCCTTGGCAAATGGGTGGGCATATGATCCAATCTGGGCTGCTTATGGTTCTTCCCTAGGACTTTTCCATTTGGAACTGAAGGAGAAGGGGTCCTATCTCTAGAGTCACATAACTGGAAGGATGTGCAAATATAGCTGCTTGGAAATATCTTCCCTGATACATGGAGAAAGCCTGGCTCTGTAAGAAAGACTAACAGTCAAGCATATACAAAAACAGAGAATTCAGAAGTCAGCGAGGCAACATCTGAATACAGTGTTCCTACAGTACCTATTCACTTTACTTTGATCATGGTTAATTTTTAAAATATTTATTAAGCAGTTGCTATGTACTATGGGCCAGAAACTGTGATAGATGCTTAAGTATGAAACAGTGAATAAGACATAATTGCTGGGGTTTACATACTTATCTTAGGTACCTCTTTGTTATTCTGGACTAATAAGGTAAATATACACACTTTGAAGTAGGCTGCAGTTCTGCTGTGACACTGTACCCTTGAAACACTAGAAACTGGATTTCTACTGTTGGCCAAAATGAAGAAAAAGGGATCAAATTTCCCTCCTGCTTGAAACAACCAAAAAGCCAGACAAAATATATGAAACAGTGATTTTTCAAAACACTGGAGATGGTCATTGAGGCACAGAAAACAAAAAGGTGGGCCTTGCAATTGCCTTGGTTTACTGATTTAAGAGAAATTCCAGGTTGCAGGGCAGGAAGTGCAAGCCCATGTCTGGGGAGCCTGGCACTCTCTGAGCTGAGGAGATGGAGTTGAGGGTCCAGGTACATCAAGATGGTTAGAGTTCATAAGACAGAGAAACAGAGAAGAGAGAAATGGGGCAGAGAGAAAACTCCAGAGACTGCATGAATGCATGTGAAGAAACCAACCAAAGCTGGGGAAAGAACCACCTGAAAAGATTAGAGGAAACAGTACCTGGTGGTCCCCCAGATAATCCAGGGTAAGCTCCCTGTCTCAAGGTCCTTAACCTTAATCACATCAGCAAAGTCCTTTTTGCCATAGGAGGTAATAAGTTCACAGGTGCTGGGGATTGAGACATGGGCATCTTTGTGGGGTCTAACATCTAATGAAGGACCAGAATATATAAAGCACTGTCAAGACGCAACAGTAAGAAAACACACAATCAGATTAAAAACTGAACAAAAGATTTGCACAGATTTGAAACAGATGCACTTAACACATAAGGCAAATAAGTACATGAAATCATGGTCATCTTTATTAGTCCTACATCTTTTCGAATAGCTGAAACTAAGAGGTTTGACCATATAAACTATTGGTGGGGATACGGAATAACTGAAACTCTCAGAGACTGCTGATGGGAATGTAAAATTGTACAACCACTTTGCAAAGCAGTTTAAAAATTAAGCAGACACCTATCACATGATTTAGCTCTTCTACTCTCAGGTATTTATCCAAGAGACATGAAAGCATGTGTCCATTCTGAAATGAGAGGACACTCTTAGAGAGAGCATTCTGCCCACTGGTACATAATTGTTCATAGCAGCTTTATTTGTAATAGCCAAAAGCTGAAAAGACCACAGAGTCCATGAAAAGGGAAATGGATGAACAAGTTATGGTACAGTCATGCACTGGAGCACTACACTGCAACAAAAAGTAATAAACTATTGATACATGCAACAACATGAATACACCTCCAACCCTCCCCCCCAGAGACTATATATGATATACATATTCATGTGTATTAATTTCCAAAAGATACGAATGAATCCACAGTGTCAGAAAGCAGATCAGTGAGTGTTTGGGGGAAAGGGGAGTACAGGGAAGGGCAGGAGGGAGGGACTAGAAAAGGAGTAGGAAGAAACTTTTGATGGTGTTGGATACGTTGATTAGTCTTGACTGTGCTAATGGTTCCACAGGTGTTCACATATGTCAAAATGTATCAAACTTTACATCTTAAATAGATGTAGTGTGTTGTATGCAATTATACTTCAATAATGCTGTTTTTCAAAAAATACAAGACAATAAAAATGAAGTCTATCTTGTATACTATTTAAGGGGCTATAGTTTTTCACTGATGTAGCAAGAGAAACTTGCTCCATGTCACTTTCATTAACCTGTCCAGTGGCAAGGACTTCCAGAGGGATTGCTTTAATATGAACTTATATCTAGTTACCTATTCTAACATGATTATGATGACTTAATCTCTTTTGCTTAACAAGATAAATAAATTTCATCCTGGGAAACTTCTTTTTCTTCCATCTAGCTCTTTGTACAAGAAACAAAACTAAATTTCATCTCTGCTATAGCATAGAAAGATGCTAAATAGCAATAAAAACAAAAGAAAAAAATACTCCAAGTGGAAAGAGAAAATCAAGAGACAATTGGATAATAAAGCTTTGGATAATTAGGAAGTTTCAGTGCCTTTTTGTGCCATAAACCCAGTTCCTATATTTTCAGGAATGGTGTTTTAAACATTCTAAGCATCCTATGAAAGACCAGTATCTTTTACTTCTTCTGTGATGACCACAAACCTAGCACACATCAGATGGGGTATAGTGCAGTGATTAAACACAATAGTTTTGTTTCATTGATGGCCATGGAAACTTGAACAAGTTACTTAATCTCTCTGGCACCCAGTTTCATTACCTGTAAAATGGAGATAATAGTATTTACATAGGAGAGGGGGTTTTTTTGGTGACAGTTATTGATTTTCTTTTTTATTTCTTAAGTACATTTTGATAGTTTACTTTTTGAAGACACTTATCCATTTCCACTAAGTTTTAAAAATCTTCCTGTATTTGTATTATGTCTCCCTTTTCATTTTTTTTATTGAGGTATGGTTGATTTATAATATCATATTAGTTTCAGATGTACAACATAGTAACTCAACATTTTTATAGATTATACTTCATTTAAAGTTATTATAAGATACTAGCTATATTCTCTGTGCTGTACAACATATCCTTGAAACTTATTTATTTTATACATAGCAGTTTGTACCCCTTAATCCCCTACCTCTATTTTGCCTCCCCACTTCCATCTCCCCACTGGTAACCACTAGTTTATTTCCTATATCTGTGAGTCTGTTTCCGTTTTTTTAATATTCATTCATTTGTTTTATTTCTTGGATTCCACATAAAAGTGATAACATACAATATCTGTCTTCCTCCGTCTGACTTATTTCACTAAGCATAATCCTCTCCAGATCATCCATGTTGTTGCAAATGGCAAAATTCCATTCTTTTTTATGGCTAAGTAGTATTCCATTGTGTGTGTGTGTATATATACACACCACATATTCTTTATCCATTCATCTGTTGATGGACACTTAGGTTGCTTCCATATCTTGGCTATTATAAATAATGCTGCTATGAACATTGGAGTGCATATATCTTTTTGAATTAGTGTTTGGTTTACTTTGAATATATACCCAGGAATGGAATTTCTGGAACATACGGTAGTTCTATTTTTAGTTCTTTGAGGAACCTCCATACTGTTTTCCGTAGTGGTTGCACTGATTTACATTCCCACCAACAGTGTACAAGGGTTCTCATTTTTCCACATCTATGCTCACATTTGTCGTTTGTAGTCTTTTTGATGATAGCCATTCTCATAGGTGTGAAGTAATATCTCATTGTGATTTTGATTTGCATTTCTCTGATAATTAGTGATGCTGAGCATTCTTTCATTGGGCCTGTTGGCCATCTGTATGTCTTCTTTGGGAAAATGTCTATTCAGGTCTTTGCCTTTTTTTTTTTTTTAAATAAATTTATTTATTTTCGGCTGTGTTGGGTCTTCCTTGATGCATGTGGGCTTTCTCTCGTTGCAGCGAGCGGGGTCTGCTCTTTGTTGCAGTGCACGGGCTTCTCATTGCAGTGGCTTCTCTCTTTATGGAGCACAGATTCTAGGCATGTGGACTTCAGTAGTTGTGGCACATGGGCTCAGTAGTTGTGGCTCATGGGCTCTGGAGCACAGGTTCAGTAGTTGTGGCACACGGGCTTCGTTGCTCCGCAGCATGTGGGAGCTTCCCAGACCAGGAATCGAACCCGTGTCCCCTGCATTGGCAGGCAGATTCTCAACCACTGTGCCACCAGGGAAGCCCCTGGCCCATTTTTTAATTGGGTTGTTTGTTACTTTGATGCTGATTTGTATGAGCTATTTATATATTTTGGATATTAACAACTGATCTGTCATATCATTTGCAAATATTTTCTCCTTTTCAGGTTTTCTTTTCATTTTGTTGATGGTTTCCTTTGCTGTGAAAAAGCTTTTAAATGTAATTAGGTCCTATTTGTTTATTTTTGCTTTTGTTTCCTTTGCCTTAGGAGACAGATGCAAAAAAGTATTGCTATGATTTATGTCACAGAGTGTTCTGCCTATGTTCTCTTCTAGGAGTTTTATGATTTCAGGTCTTACATTTAGGCCTTTAATCCATTTTGAGTTTATTTTTGTATATGGTTAGAGGGTTTGAGAGAATGTTCTGATCTCATTGTTTTACATGTGGCTGTCCAGTTTTCCCAAAACCACTAATTGAAGAGACTGTCTTTTCCCCATCTTGCCTTTGTCATGGATTAATTGACCATGAGTGAGTGAGTTTATTTCTGGGCTCTCTATTCTGTTCCATTAATCTATGTGTCTGTTTTTGTGCCAGTACCATACTGCTCTGATTACTGTAGCTTTGTAGTACAGTCTGAAGTATGGGAGTGTGATATCTCCAGCTCTGTTCTTCTTTCTCAAGATTACTTTGACTATTGGAGTCTTTTATTTTCCATACGAATTTTAGAATTATTTGTTCTAGTTCTGTGAAAAATACTGTTGGTATTTTAATACAGATTGCATTGAATCTTTAGATTGCCTTGGGTAGTATGGTCACTGTAACAATATTACTTCTTCCTAATCATGAACATGGTATATCTTTCCATCTGTTTGTGTTGTCTTCAATTTCTTTCATCAGCATCTTATAGTTATCTGAGTATAGGTTTTTTACCTCCTTAGTTAGATTTATTCATAGGTATTTTTTTGGATGCAATGATAAATGGGATTGTTTCCTTAATAACTCTTTCTGATAGTTTGTTGTTAGTGTATAGAAATGCCACAGATTTCTGTATATTCATTTTATAACCTACAACTTTGCTGAATTCATTGATGACCTCTAGTAGTTTTTAGGTATTGTCTTGAGGATTTTCTACATATAGTATCATGTCATCTGCAAACAGTGACAGTTTAACTTCTTCTTTTCCAATTTGGATTCCTTTTATTTCTTGTCTGATCACTATGGCTAGGACTTCCAATACTATTTGAATAAAAATGGCAAGAGTGGGCATCCTTGTCTTATTCTGATCTTAGAGGAAATGCTTTCAGCTTTTCACTGTTGAGTATGTTAGTTGTGGACTTATATATGACCTTTATTATGTTAAGGTATGTTCCCTCTATACCTGCTTTGTGGAGAGTTTTTATCATAAATCGATGTTAAATTTTGTCAAAACCTTTTTCTACATCTATTGAGATGATTGTATGATTTTTATTCTTCAATCTGTTAATGCAGTGTATCACATTGATTTGTGGATATTGAACCATCCTTTCATCCCTGAGGTAAATTCTACTTTTCATGATGTATGATCCCTGTAATGCATTGTTGGATTTGGTTTGCTAATATTTTGCTGAGGATTTTTAAATCTATGTTTATTAGTGATATTGGCCTGTAATTTTCTTTTTTGTAATATCTGTCTGATTTTGGTATCAGGATGATGATGGTGTTTGGAAGTATTCATTCCTCTGCAATTTTTGGAAATATTTTGAGAATGATAGGTGTTAACTCTTTTCTAAATGTTTGGTAGAATTCACCTGTGAAGCCATCTGGTCCTGGACTTTTGTTTGTTGACAGTTGGTTTATTATGATTATTATTACTGATTCAATTTCATTACTGGTAATTGGTCTTTTCATATTTTCTATTTCTTCCTGGTTTAGTCTTGGGGGATTGTTTATTTCTGGGATTTTGCCAATTTCTTGTAAGTTGTCCATTTTTTGGGGGTGGATGGTTGTTTGTAGTAATCTCTTATAATCCTTTTTATTTCTGGAGTGTCAATTGTAACTTCTCCTTTTTCATTCAGATTTTATTAATTTAGGCCTCTTTTTTTCTTGATAAATCTGGCTAAAGGTTTATCAATTTTGTTTATCTTTTCAAAGAACACATGCTTAGTTTCATTGAACTTTTCTATTGTTTTTTAAGCTCTATTTCATTTAATCTGCTCTGATCTTTATGATTTCTTTCCTTCTACTAACTTTGGGTTTTATTCTTTTAAGTTCCTTTAAGTGTCAGGTTAGGTTATTTATTTGATATTTTTCTTATTTGCTGAGGTAGGCTTGTATTACTATAAACCTTCCTCTTAGAACTGTTTTTCCTGCATCCCGTGGATTTTGGGTTATTCTATTTTTGTTTTCTTTTGTCTCCAGGTATTTTTCTATTTCTTCTTTGATTTCTTCAGTGACCATTGGTTTCTCAGTATTATATTGTGTAGCCTCCACGTTTTGGTGTATTTTACAGTTTTTTCTTGTAGTTGATTTCTGGTCTCATAGCATTGTGGTTAGAAAATATACTTGATATGATTTCAGTTTTTTAAAAATGTACTGAGACTTGTTTTGTGGCTTAGCATATGATCTATCCTGGAGAATGTTTCATGGGCACTGGAAAAGAATGGGTTCTGATGCTTTTGGAGGAAATGTTCTACATATAATCTATTAAGTACATCCTATCCAATGTGTCATTTAAGGCCAGTGTTTCCTTATTGATTTTCTGTCTGGATGATCTGTTCGTTGATAGGATATTACATTGTGTTGCTATCAATTTCTCCCTTTATGCCTATTAATATTTACTTTATGTATTTAGGTGCTCCTATTTGGGTGTATATATATTTACTATTGTTATATTTTCTTCTTGGATTGATCCCTTGATCATTACATAATCTCTAGAAAGGGTTGTTTTGAGGCTAAAATTAGATGCCTTCTTAAAGCAACTGACCTATAATACATTTTGAGTTGTAGATGTTTTTGGGTAATTCATCTTTATTAATCTTCAGGACAACCTTGCAAAGTGGGCATTATTACTCTCATTTTACAAACTAAGAAACTGAAATTTGAAGGTTAAATAATTTATCAAGATAACAGAATAGGTGGCAAAGTAGTTAATCTGACTCAAAAGACCAAATACTTTACAGCATGCCATATTATTTTTCTAGCACAGTTAATAAATATTTTCTGATTAATTGGTATTTAACATGACTTTAAAAGACACTACAACATAAATATGCAGAGTGTGAAGGGGTTCTCTAGAGAAGACATTTACTTATGATGTCTGTGCTCAAATTTTTAAAATAGAAATTTCTTTGGAATCTGTAGTTCATTCCTTTTTATGTGCTCAATGTGGTCAAATTTTAAGATGAATATGGTTAAGGAAAATAGCCAAACACATTAAATACATAGGTGTGAGTGACTAACCTATGTACTTATACTTGGGGTAAAAGTAAGATGATAATACTAATATTCCTTTTCTGTAGTTTAAAACCACAATTTCAAAGAAGGAGTGTCAAAAATGCATTAAATAATGGTGGTATCAATTAAAATAAGTGTGTAGTCTTTTATGGTGCCCACTTTAAAGTAGAAAACACTAATTTTAGTAACATCTGATGCTTACTCGAAAAATATAAAACTCGTCATGTCACAGTCATAGCTCATTTAGCCTTGATCCTGCCCTGTTTCAAGTTGTGAATCAAGGGTGGCAAATCACTTAAGGTAGCTTTGAGTATATAAATATTATAGTTAAGTGTATTGTTGAGTTATCAGCTAGTTAGTTGTCTTTGAATACCAATCTGAAATACTGATTTAAAAATCTGTTACATATTTACCATGCAAGTCTCTAAAACTGAAAAAGAAGAAATAACTGTTTGTTACATAGTTATTCTAATGAATGTAACTGTAGAATCTAGAATTGCAGACAATTGTAATAAATTGAATGCAGAAATCATTCTGTTTATTTACACCTATGACCTACAGAATATAGTGTAACCAAGCTTTCAAAAGTGAAAGACCAATTGGCCAACTTCCCATGTCATCCAGCATATTAATGTTAGTCATTTAAGATTCACATAACTACCTAGCTTCATTGTTTATTCCCAATAAATGCATGCAATACAAAGTATGGTCTGGTTACTGATGAACATTGCTGTTGGAATTTTTGTCATAAACTATTTTCCAAATGCCCTGTGTAGGATTCATTTTATTTTTTATTTTATTTTCTGTCGGGTAGTCTGGAACCAAACAAGATGACCATCAATAAGCAATGCCTATGGACATATATACACTACCAAACGTAAAATAGATAGCTAGTGGGAAGCAGCCTCATAGCACAGGGAGATCAGCTCCGTGCTTTGTGACCACCTAGAGGGGTGGGATAGGGAGGGTAGGAGGGAGGGAGATGCAAGAGGGAAGAAATATGGGGACATATGTATATGTATAACTGATTGACTTTGTTATAAAGCAGAAACTAACACACCATTATAAAGCAATTATACTCCAATAAAGATGTTTAAAAAAATAAATTAAAAAAAAAAAAAGCAATGCCTATGTTTGATGTCTTTTGAAGGCAGCCACACACCCCCCCACACACACACACACATGCGCGCATGTGGGAAAATAATTAACTGACATCTGTTATTTTCCTTCAAATTTGGGCTTGGCTAAAAGGACACAAAGTACACAGCAATGGCCAGCTGCTGACAAGTAAAATTCCACGAACATTTTTAGACTGTGCCAAAATATTTACTACCTCTTCCTCTGTAAAATTTAATTGTGAAATATAGAATCACAAAATGTAAAAGGAAGACTCAATTATGGGATATAATCTTAACTAAGATGAGCTAAATTTGTATGCTTCCGTGAAAATTCATGCTACCAGAGTCAGGTTTTACCTTTAAGTAAGAATTCACCTCTGGGAATTCATTCTGATGCTAGTAACCTGGTCTTTTAAAATTTTGCATCAAGGCTTTCATAGGCCACTGCATATGGGCCCCTAACACATTTTGGTTGTAACCTTCAATAGCTAAGGTTGTACTCTGTCATTTTTATTGCCTTTCAATATTCTGTATGCTCAGCTGAAAATGTAGGAATTAACAACTGTGTAGACTCTGAGAGATAATAGCAAAACAATCAGGGTGTTTCTTGTCATCATCCAGTATAAACAGCAGTCTAGTCACTTATTTCTACAAATATTCACAGCACTTACCATGTGCCCAGTGTGGTCTCTGTGGATACAACCATGCACAAGACATATTCCTTTCCCCAAAGAAGTTACCATATAGCAAGTAATAAGCAAGTACTTTAATCTCAAATAACCAAGTAATAGAGCTTTGTGCAAAAGGGGAAGATTTTTACAGCTCTCTTTTCATTTATCAATTTGGGGATAGGCATAGAGGTGTTAGGCACTTATTAGATACTAACCAGAGTTCGGAAACTCTATCTGTGGGATTTCAGTAGGGAGACTATGCTAGGCATTTGCAAATAAGATCTGAACACTTAGCTAACAGTAAGACTTCTTCTAGTAGTACAGGCATATTTCTGAGGCACACAAGAGGACAAATGTAGGAAATGACATCAACCTTATGGGAATTTAGTGACTGTGGTGGTGTATAAAATGAGAAGAAAAATGGTGATATAAAAATGTTTTATTGTATTTAAGGCAAAAATTTAGAGCCCTCAAAACATAATCAATTTCTGCTTTCTTATCATTTAATCATAGCTTTTTCTCAATTGTAGCAAATATCAGTTTTCACCAATTTGGAATGAAATCAATGATAAGTTTTAATATTTTCCTAGTTGGTTAATTATTGCCCATACCCTGAGGACATAAAACAGATAACTCTCTTCAACAGTTGCCCCAACATCATTAGAGACTTCAGCTTCTAAACACAATAGTATAATAAGCATCGAATTTACTTCCCCATCTTAAATAAATATAAAACTGGACAAAATATATTTATAAAATATAATTACACAGATGATAGAATTAGTAGAAAAGGACATCAAACTATCTATAAAAATACTACCTATATTCAAGAAGGTAGAGGAAATCATAAACATAAGAAGGGAAAAAGGGAAGATATAAAAAAAGACCCAAATGGAACTTTTAGAGATGAAATATACAATACCTGAGGCAAAAAAACAGCATGGACAGAATGAACAGCAGATTAGATCCTTCAGAAGAAAAGAAAATAGTGAACTTGGAGACCTAGAAATAGAAACTATTCAAATAAAACAGAGAGAAAAAAGACTGGAATAAAGCAAACAGGGCACCAGTAAGTTGTAGAACAAGGTCAAGCAGCCTACCATATTTGTGATCAAAGTCCCAGAAAAGGTAGGTTGGGGAGGGGAACAAAAAAGTTATTTGAAAAAATAATGGCCACAATTTTCTAAATTTGATGAAAAGTATAAACCCAAAGATCCAAGAAGCTCAATCAACCCCAAGCAGAAAACATGAAGGAAACCTCATTAAGGCATATCATAATCAAATTTCTGGAAACTCCTAATAGAGAGAAAACAGAAATATTACATATAGAAGAATTAGGATATATTAGTCAGCTCTAGCTGCTGTCATAAAATGCCATAGACTAGGTAGCTTATACCACAGAAATTTATTTTCTCCCAGTTCTGGAGGCTGGAAGTTTGAGATCACATGCCAGCATAGTTGAGTTCTGGTGAGGGATCTCTTCCTGATTATCAGATGACAGCTTCCTAGCTGTGTGCTCACATGGCCATTCCCCTGTGCATACACGTAGGGAAGGGGAGAGAGAAAAAGAGAGATCTCCCTCTTCTTATAATGCCACCAATCCTGTGGGATAAGGACTCCACCCTTGTGACCTCATTTAACCTTAATTACCTCCTAAATGCTCTATCTTCAAATACAGTGACATTTGGCTTCAATATATGAACTTGGAGGGTGGGGGAACCACACAATTCAGTCTATAGCAAAAAAAGGATAACAGTAGTCTTCTCATAAAAAAAAAAAGAACACGATTGACATCTTTAAAGTATTCAAAGGAAAAAAATTATAAGCTCAGCAAAAAGATCTTTCAAAAGACTTCATATATATAAAATCTGAGAGAATTTATTACTAACACATTATCACTACAAGAAATAAGAAAGGAAGTCCTGCAAGCAGAAGGAAAAACTTATTTCAGATAGAAATGTGGATCTTACAAATGAATGAATGGAGAACACCAGATATGGCAAATATGTGAATAAGTATACTAGATTTCTTTCCTAATTTTTAAATCTCTTTAAATGATAATTAGTAAAAGTAGTAATGTATTGTGGGGTTTATAACATAAGAAAAAGTGAAATGTATTCTAATAATAGCACAAAGGTTGAGGAGTGGAATGGACATATACTGCTATAAAGTTCTTATACTATGTATAAAAATTACATATTTGAAAGTAAACTCTAATAAGTTAAAGATGTACACTGTAAATCCCAGAAAAATCACTAAACAAAAAACAAAAGCAAAAAACCCACAAAACCCAGAAAAAAGCCAAACAAAATAACAAGCCAATAGTAGGGATAAAATCAAACCATAAACACACACACACACACACACACACACACACACACACACACAATCCAAAAGAAGGAAGGAAAAGAAGAAAAAGGTAACAAGAAACAGAAAAAAACCCAAAACAAATAGGAGGGCTTCCCTGGTGGCACAGTGATTGAGAGTCCGCCTGCCGATGAAGGGGACACAGGTTTGTGCCCCGGTCCGGGAAAATCCCACATGCCACGGAGTGGCTGGGCCCGTGAGCCATGGCCGCTGAGCCTGCGTGTCCGGAGCCTGTGCTCCGCAACGGGAGAGGCCACAGCAGTGAGAGGCCCGCATACCGCAAAAGAAAGAAAGAAAGAAAGAAAGAAAGACATGTAAATTAAAGTACAAGGATAGAAAAATATATACCATGCTAATATAAATTTTATGAAGACTGAGAGGCTATAATTAATTTCAGACAAAATAGATTTCAGGACAAACAAAATCACCAGGGATCAAGAGTCATTTCAAAAAGATAATCAATTCATTAAGACTTCAAATTTCTAAATATTTAATCTAGTAAGAGTTTTAAAGTGCTTGAAACAAAACCTGATAGAAAGATAAAGAAAAATAATGACCCCACAATTATAGTTGGAGGTTTCAACATCCCTCTTTGATAATTGAATATAATTAATTATTCTCTTTTTGCTTAGTGAAAGTTAAGTACACTTTGTCCTGGACACAGTTCCTTCTCTTCTACTCAATTTTTTGTACAAGAAACAAGAAACAAAATTTTATCTCTGCTATAGCATGTAGAGATGCTAAAGAGTATCAAAAACAAAAGAAAAAGGTAGCCCAATTGAAAGAGAAAACCAAGGAACAATTGGATTATACAGCCTTGGGTAATTAGGAGGCTGTTCAGTCTGTTCCTGTGCTACTGACCCAATTCCTGTATTTTTAGGAGTAGTGTTTTAAAGATTCTAAGAGCCATGAGGAAGGAGACCAGTGCCTTCTTCTGTGATGCCCACAAAACCTAGCATGTATCAGGTGGGATATAGTATAATGATTAATCACAACAGATCAAGAAAAATTGAATTTGATTGATGGCTATGGAACCTTGAAAGTTACTTACTCTCTCTGGCACCCAGGTTCATTATCCATAAAATGAGAATAATAGTACTGTATTCATATCTTAGGGTTGCCATAACAAGCTACCACAAGCTAAGTGGCTTAAAACAACAGAAATTTATTGTCTTACAGTTTTGGAGGCCAGAAATCCAAAATCAAGGTATCGGCAGGGCTATGCTCCCTTTGAAGTCTCTAGGGCAGAATCCTTCCTTGCCTCTTCCAGCTTCTTGTGGTCCTGGGTATTTCTTGGCTTGTGGTTGCAAAACTCCATTATCTGCCTTTGTCTTCACATGAACTTCACGTGGCCTTCACTTTTCTCTCTCTCTCTCTTGCTCCCTCTCTGTCTCTCCTGATGTTTCTCTTATAAGGACGCTTGTCATTGGGTTTAGGGTACACTTAGATTAGCCAAGATGCTATCATCTTGAGATCCTTAATTTCATCTACAAAGCCACTTTTCCTAAATAAGATTACTTTCAAAGGTGCCAGGTATTAAGATGTGGACATTTCTTTTTGGGGATTACCATCTGACTCACAAGTATCCACCTAAAATGTTGTCTTATGGCTTAAATGAGATGACTTTTCTAGATCACCTATCTTGTAATAATTTTTGACTTCTAGGTACATTTTCATTGATCTTCATGATAACCTTACAAAATGGACATGACATCCCCAATTTACAAATTAAGAAACAGAAACTGAAGTGTTAATTCAATCAAGGTAATGTTGGTTTAAAAAATTGAAATTAAGAAACAAAGCCATTTATGATAGTTTAAAAATATGAAATACTCAGGGATAAATTTGACAAAAAGTTTACAAGACTGCTACATTAAAAGTTTCAAAGCATTGCTCAGAGAAACCTAAAAAGGCTTAACAGAGGTGTATACAAAACTCATCAATCTAAAGGCTCAATATTGTTAAGAAGTCAATTTTCCCCAAATGGATTTATAGATTCAGTATAATCCCCAGCAAAATCCCAACTTTTTTTTTTTTTGGTAGAAATTGATGGGCTGACTCTGAAATTTGTATAAAAATTCAGAGACACTAGAATAAACGAAACAATTTTGGAAGAAGAAAATTGGAGGACATACTATAACAGTATTATAGACAGCTATCATGATGAAAGCAATTAGGCTTGGCATAATGATAGACATAACTCAAAACAGAAAAGAGAGTCCAGAAATGGACTCATAGATACATGGCCAACTGATTTTCACCAGAGGTGCCAGGGAAAGGGATAATCTTTACAACACTTGATGCTAGAATAATTTTTGCACGTGTTAAAAAAAAAAAAAGGAAAGAAAGAAAAGGAAAAAAACATAACCTCCTTATCTCATATCATATTCAAAAATTAAGTCAAAGTGGATCATAGAACTATAAGTCAGAGCTAAAAGTCTAGTATTTCTAGAATAAAACAGGAGAAAAATCTTGGTGACCTTGGGTTAGGCAAAGATTTCTTAAACAGCACCAACAATAAAAGAAAAATAAGTTGAACTTCATCAAAATTAGAATATTTTGCTCTTCAAAACACACTGTTATGAAAATGAAAAGGCAAGTCACAGATTATGAGAAAAATGTTTGCCAAATACATATCTGATAAAGCTTGTGTGTACAGAATACATAAAGAACTCTCATAGCTCAATAAGACAACCTAATTTTTTTAAATGGGCAAAAAAAATTTACAGACACTTCATCAAAGTCAAATAAATGCATGAAAAGATGTCCAACATCATTAGCCACTAGGTCATTGAAACTGCAATGAAATACCACTCCACACCCATGTGACAAACTATATATATTTTTGAAACTGACAATACTAACTATTGCTGAGGATGTGGAGCAGCTAGAATTCTCATATATTGCTGGTGGATATGCATAGTGGTACAGGAATTTTGGAAAATAATTTGGCATTTTTTCTAAAGTTAAACATTTTTACACAAGAGAAATTAAAATATATATTCACACAAAGACTTGTATACAAATGTCTTGTAGCAACTTCATTAATTTTGGACAAAAACTGGAAACAGCCCAAATGGCCATCAACTAGTAATGAATAAACAAATTGTGGTATATCTTTACAATGGCATACTACTCAGCAAAAATGTGAATGAACTGCTGATACATCCAATAGCATAGATGAACCTTAAAAGCATATTCAGTGAAAGCAGTATGGTAGGTAGAATGCCCTGCAAAAGTTGTCCATGACCTAATCCCTGGACTCTATGAGTGTGTTACATTAAATATCAAAAGGGATTTTGCAGATGTCATTAAGGTTAAGGATTTAACATAAGGAAATTATCTTGGATTATCCAGGTGGATCCAGTCTAATCACATGAGCCCTTAAAAGCACAGAACTTTCTCCAGCTGGAGTCACAGAGAAGCAGCTAGAAAGGGAAGAGTCCAAAAGATTCCAAGTGTGAGAAAGATTTGATGTGTTTTGCTGGTTCTGAGATATACGGGGCCGTGCACAACCACTGGAGAAAGGTCTCCAGGAGCTAAGGAGGGCCCCAGCTGACAGCCAGCAGGAAAACCTCAGTCCCACAGCTGCAAGGGACTGACTTCTGCCAACAACCTGAATCAGCTTGGAAGCAGGTCATTCTCCAGAGCCTCCAGTTAGGAGCACGGCACTGCCTTATGATTTTGGCCTTGTGAAATCTAAGCAGAGAACCCAGCTGAGCCACGCCATACCTGGACCTCAGACACAGAGAACTTGAGATAATGAACTTGTGTTATTGTAAGCTGCTCGTCGTGCTAATTTGTTACAGCAGCAATAGCAAACTACTACAAGGATCCAGACACCATACTGTATGATTTCATTTATATAAAGTTCTGGAAAAGGTAAAACTACAGTAACAGAAATCAGATCAGTGGTTGATTGCTAGGTGTTCTGGGCATGAGACTGGCTACAGGGATCAGAAGAGAACTTTTTCGGGTGATGGAAATATCATGATTGTTTATGGTAGTTATGTGACTATACATTTATCAGAATTCATCATATTGTACACCTAAAATTATTACATTTTATTGTATGTAAATCATGCTGCAATAAAACTGATACAGTACACAAAACATAACACTAACCCTCTCCTTGACTTTTCACTTATCACAGCTATTTTGATGCAAAACTATTAAATCTAAAAGTTATAGCACACCTATCACTCATATTCCTGTATTCCTGAGGTTAATACATTTTTAACCATCTCAAAGGCGTGGGTAAAAATGTACAAAATTATTTCAATATACTGATACGAATGTTACAATCAATGACTGTGTATTTATTATTATGTATTGTATGCACACAGACATACAATCATACAAACACATACACAATCGTATACCTATAGAAAGATAGGGAGACAGAAACTTTTCTTCACTACTCTTAAGTCATTTTCTATTGCTAATGAAGCGCTCATTGATTTGGTCTTTTGAGGACAACATGAACACATTCAGGGTGATGCTTTATTTGTCAATAAAGGCACCCAGGAACACAAAAACCTGTAGTATAGCCAGGTGAGGTTTAAGTGAAAGAACTTTTTATTATTGAGCAAATCTGTATGCACTGTCTATATGGTTTGTCACATGATTAGGTCCAAACCCCTTGATCATGCTAGGAGAACATGTTAGGAGAAGGGAAACACAATAATGGACATCATTTATCGGCCACTTGCTCTGACGCATTTTTTTTTTTTTTTGATGTTTTACTGCTGACAGCTTTTAAGCTTCATCCTCCCTGTGCCCCACATCTGGGGGGAATAAGAAAGCCAGGGCTCCCTCCTTTGGCATCAAAGGGAGATTCAAACCAGAAATGTCCTGCTTTCAGCCTGCCCCACCTACTAACCACAATGAAACTCCCACCCAGCCTCCTTCACTTGCTCTTCTAACACATTTTTGGACCAGCTTGGGAGGCCTGCCATGCTCTCCCCCAAAACCTCATCATAATAAACCTTTTGACACCCTTTTGGTATGTGTGTGTGTGTGTGTGTCATCAGCCTCGACATTTGTATCAGATTTTGCCTGCAGACGGCCACAACACAGACACTCTGCTATGCATCTTACGTGTGCTTTCCATTTTCAGTCGGGGAAACAGAGAAACAGGAGAACCGGCTAGGGATTCCCCGGCGGTCCAGGGGTTAGGACGCAGTGCTTTCACTACTGTGGCCCAGGTTCAATCCCTGGTCAGGCAACTAAGATCCCGCAAGCTGCGTGGCGCGGCGAAAAAAAAAGAACTGGCTAAAGGTCACACACTGAGTCGTACAGCTGGGACTCACACCAGAACCCATGCTGTTAACGAAGACGGTATTCTGCTGATCAAACCATGATGGCTGTGGTGATCAGCAGTATCACGATGATGATTATATTTTTAGTATTGAAAGCGTATTATAAAAACGCTGAAGGGAATGTAAAAGTCTGTTTCAAACTAGCAGAGCCTTGGGCTTCCCTGGTGGCGCAGTGGTTGAGAATCCGCCTGCCAATGCAGGGGACAGGGGTTCGAGCCTTGATCTGGGAAGATCCCACATGCCACGGAGCAACTGGGCCCGTGAGCCACAATTACTGAGCCTGCGCGTCTGGAGCCTGTGCTCCGCAACAAGAGAGGCCGCGATAGTGAGAGGCCCGCGCACCGCGATGAAGAGTGGCCCCCGCTCGCCACAACTAGACAAAGCCCTCGGACAGAAACGAAGGCCCAACACAGCCATAAATAAATAAATAAATAAAATTTTTTAAAAAAATAGCATAGCCTTGCCTTAGTTATCTGGTAATTTAGGTTCCTGTTACATTAGGCTAATAGTTTAAACAATGAGTGTTATGATTCAGCTCTAGAAAGCTTCCCCTGATCAATTTGGCACTAGGAAGGATTGTTTCAGGAATGTCTCCTTGTGGCCCTCTCCCAGTATTTTGTGGCCCCCACAATCGGTTCACTGTATCTAGTTAAAGAAACAGAAGACTACATTTCAAACGTCTTTCCAAAAGAAGTGGATGACCCACAAAATTAAGGAGTGTGTCACGTAGTTACAAGGTCAGTCTGCTGTTATGGAAGTTTCAAATGGGTAAAGGATCATCATGAAGCCTTCTTGGAATTTTGGCTTCCAAAAGAAGGAGGTAGATTATGTGGGATCTTGAGGGATTAGAACCAAAATAGTTAAAAATGCATAAGAAGCAGAGAACGGTCATGGTTGAATCATCCAGGGAGGCATTTTATCAGGAATTCTTTTGGAAGTAAACTCTACTTTTCCTTGATGTTTTACATCAAACCAAAGTATGTAACAAAGTCTGTAGAGATGTGATAAAGGTCAGTTAAAAGTATTAAAAAAAAATTTTTTTAAGGCCCAAACAAAAAAGGGATAATAAGAATGTCAAAACAACCATTTTTGAGATTTTTGAGATCTTACTATTTTTCAAGTTTGCAAAGCACTTTACTTTCATCATCTCATTTAACCCTTAGAGTAATTCTTAGAAGGAGGTATTATTTCCATTTACAGATGAGCAAACTGAGACTCGGAGAGAGACAGTGTCTTATCCAAGGTCACACTTCTAGTAATTGGTGAGGTCTGAATTCAGACCCTGACTCCAAAGACCCTGCTCTGCTTAACTGCCCCAAAATACTGCCTCTGAAGTGCTGTCTACTACTTACTTTCCAAAAAATATGGAAATCAGAGTGCTATCACTTGAAGGTCCAACTTCATTCCACACCCCATCACACCCCCCTCATTTGTATTTAAGATACACAGCTCCATTTATTAGCTCATAAATATACCGTAACTCTTAAATAGACCAGTGGTACATTGATTTCCAAATATTTCCCCAAAACAGTGTTTTACACACTTCATTCATATGCTTTTGTGACTTTTTTCTTATCTATTTAATGTTTTCCTCTAAATTAACTGTTTCTTTTTGCTTTAGTTTCTTCCTAAGTTGTAATATTAATGAAGTAATAGGTTTGATATGCTACTTACATTTTTCCAATAGATATAAGCATATATAATTATCAAAATAAAATACTCCAAAAAGATCAATTAATGTGCAAAAGTTTTACCTGGGAGAAATGTTGCATTAAGATGTAACATTTGAGCCATAGTATGGCTCTGAAGGCGGAAATCCAGGTATTTTGACAGTCTATAGTGAGGCAGTCCTTCAGATCATCACATCAGGTATGTGGCCGCCAATTCCCTCTCTGTACAGTCCGATCCTATCTCCTCCAGGTATTCTGAGGCCTTGATGACATGGCTAAGCATGGAATCACCCCTATGATATTCCTGAGGGACTGGTTTGGATCTCCTTCTATTGCAAAAGCTCCTATTTTTATACAATACTCTCTCCTGTCAACATATCCAGAAGATATTGTACTATTTGTGAAAATTCCTCCTCACTGTTTCAAAATATACTTAATGAAGACATTTCCTCAGTATTACATTACTGTCAATACTGTATGTAAAAATATATGTGTATATAATAACTAGGTATCACTTAACAAAGTAAACTTTGCATAACTTCTGGTGACTGAAGCACAAAACTTTCACTCCTGGGGATCCTGTAGACCCAAGTTTTATGCTTGAAGATTGGAAGAAGACTAGAATGATTTCCTCCATAGTCTGAAAGGCGAAACTGGGACCTGCCCTAGAATAGCCATGTGAAGATCAAGACACTTTTACACTTATGCTAAGAAAAAGCAATACAAATATGAGATATCAAATGCAGTTGGGGGAAACATGATACGGCGCTGTGTCCTCGATCTTTTTTTTTTTTGGTTGAGGTTTTGGATTTTATTTTTTAATCAAAGGAAATGCTTGTTTACTGCAGATCGCTAAACAGTGAAATACTGATATAGCAAATCACCTATACACTGAACAATCATTTGAAACAATCATGAAGTTTTATTAAGTGATACAATGTATTCCCTCTGGGAAATTTAACAGATCTTTACTCTTATAATAAGTTGAGGTTTAGGGTTTTATTTCTAAACATTGCTTTTCAGCAAATGAAATATTTACTGAATGCAGGTCATGAAGCAGTAAGGCACTTAAATAATAAATCACTTCTGCATTCATGAAAATGTTTAGAGAATGAAATTTATTAAGTGTTCCCATTTAATAAAAGGAGCACTTGCTAGGTGTCCTCGATCTTTTTTTTTTTTGGTTGAGGTTTTGGATTTTATTTTTTAATCAAAGGAAATGCTTGTTTACTGCAGATCGCTAAACAGTGAAATACTGATATAGCAAATCACCTATACACTGAACAATCATTTGAAACAATCATGAAGTTTTATTAAGTGATACAATGTATTCCCTCTGGGAAATTTAACAGATCTTTACTCTTATAATAAGTTGAGGTTTAGGGTTTTATTTCTAAACATTGCTTTTCAGCAAATGAAATATTTACTGAATGCAGGTCATGAAGCAGTAAGGCACTTAAATAATAAATCACTTCTGCATTCATGAAAATGTTTAGAGAATGAAATTTATTAAGTGTTCCCATTTAATAAAAGGAGCACTTGCTAGTTGCTAGAAATAGAAAGATGAATAAACATAGAGCCTACTTTGAAATAGTTCACAGTTTAGTGTAGAGAAGTTTATAAAACTCCGATAAATACCAAGATAGAGAAGAAATTAAAAACAGAAAGGGAGGAGGGCAAGAAGGGTCTAATTCTGTAGTAACTTTAATAGGAATCTGGGCATCATTTATAGCAGCGGAGGTAAACCCCTCTGATATTAAGTGTCTGGGAGTGCTTTGTGGTGGTGGGAGAAGTTATGCCTTGGTGATTCATGGTTGCATGTGGTGGCCGTATCAGAGTGATGTGACAATAGGACTGAAGGGATAAGAAAATAAGAAAATTCAGAAGGAGTAGGTTTCGGGGGAAAGGCAGTGAGTTCGGATTGGGGTGTATTAAGTTCAAGGAGGCTACAAGCACCCCAAGTGCATTCCCTTTTTAAGTGCTGTGCTGGGTGTTGAGGTGACGGTGGTAAAGTTCTGCTCTCAGATTGTGCCGCCTCCCTTAGAGGTAGGAATCTGAAGTTGGGTGGAGAGGTGAGGGCTGGAGATAGATTTGGGATTCCTCACAGGTGGTAGCTCAAAACATGAGACTGGGTGGCACTGCCCAAGAGGAGTATGCAGAGGGCAGTGTCCTGAGGGGAGACCATGGGAAAGTACCCGCATTTAAGGGTCGGTGGGGTCTCCATGAAGAAGATGCACTGGGAACTGGTTGTCTGGGAGGGACAGGAGGAACCAGGGAAGTGCAGGGCATGGAATCCAAGGTGGAGAAGCTACATCAGATGTTGCCAAGATTCTAATTCCATGATGTTTATAAAGCTCTCATAACAATGTGGGGAAATGCTTATGTTTTAATATTTAGTGAAGGCAGGTCCCCAAACGTAATATACAGTGTATTCTCAAACATGTTTAAGAATGCATGGGGGTGGGGAAGAAGCTATAGTAGGCCTAAATGCTAACAATGGTTTTCACTGGATGGCTGGTTTTTTAGATGTTTTTCTTCATAATTAAAAAATGTTTTTCATGTTTTCTACATCATGTTACTATTACAGTCAGGAAAAAATTTTTAAATAAAGCCGTAGAGCCCATTGTAACGATTGCTTGTATTTGTCTAAAACAGAAAGGTTACCTTTTAGGTTATGCTCTATATGTGACAGCCAAGTTGATTTTATATGATCAAACTGTTTTGGTCAATGCAATAAAGTTTTGGGGGCCATTAGAGTCTGTAGTAGATTAGCATCTGGTATCTTATTAATAGAAGAGAGAAATGACTATTATAGCTGTTCTGTGACGTTACTTGTTTGCTGGATTCAACAAAGTTGGTTTCTCATAAAATACGTTTCTTCCCCGCACCCCAGGAATTAAGAACTTGTACTGTGAAACCATTTGATGAAATCATATATCCTATGTGTCCTCGATCTTTAAATTTGCCTTTATGCGTGTATTTGAGGCTTGGCAGCTCACGCCACACCTAACGCAGGAACTGTTGGTATGTTCGCTCCCTCCTCAGGGAGGGCGCATCTCCTAGTCCACGCATTTTTTTTTTTTCCTTTTCACGTTGCTGCTAAAAGAGCATCCACAAGGGGTGAGAGAGGGCTGACCAAAAGGAGTTAGAACTGGCCCAAAACATTTGACTATTTCTTGGCGTCTGAGAAAGGATGAAACTTTTTTATTATGAAGAATAGTAATGTTCTCACTGTTCCCTGAACATATGCTGTCTTGAGCATCTGTGTGTCCTGGGAGTCCTTTTGTTACCGAGAGAAATCTCTACATGTGTCCTATCACCTTTTTTTCATCAAAGAACTCAGAAATGTTCTATCAGATTTTCCCTTCCCAGTGAAAAACAGACGTGTTGGGAATGGTACAACTTGCTCAGGCAATTCTCTCCCTAAATAGAAGAAAGTGTCCCATTCCTCACAGCTATAGAGTTGATTCTCTTTCCTCAAATACCAACTTGGGGAAATGTTGGTAAAATTTATGTCTTTATTCTTAGAGTCCTCTGTCTGAAAATTCCACACGTGTGACTTAAATATGAAGCACTGACATCAGTTGAGGCAAATGGGAATTTATAAGGCCATATTCTTCATATTGATAAATGTAATTTTAAATAATGCCTATTTATATGTTTTTTCCCAAGGCAACGCTCCTCACATTTTAACGTTGGAGTAAATACAGCTTTTCAACATACTGGGATTAATCAGGAATAATTAAACCCCAATTCTTGTAGCTCTAGGAAGAGCAAGAAGGCAGATGGTTTCTTTCTACTGATTTACACCACGAGGTGTGGTATAATGAGTACTTCCCAACACGTGCCATGGCATCAGAGGTCTTCCCAGATGTTACCCCGGCAGTAAGTAAATGCTCCTTCATTGTCCTCCTCATCTAAATATGAAGATGTTGGTATTTAAAAAAATTTTTTAATATAATTTGTCTAACTCAATGTATCTAAAATATTACCATGTCAGCATACAATCAACATAAAAATTATTGAGACGATTTACACATTTATTCATGCCAAATCTTTGATGGGTATTTTACACTTATATCATGCTTCAATTTGGATTAGTCACATTTCAAGTGCCTGATAGTCACAGGTGGTAGTGGCTGCTGCATGGGACCACACAGATCTAGGTAATGACTATGGTTGCCTTTAACTCTTCACTTTAATAGCTGTCTCATTATTATATAGCTTATTATGCCTCAATAATTTTTAAATGGCTAAAGAATAAGCCTACATCATAATGAATTAAATAGTCTTTAAAATTTTTTTTAAAAATTAGGAGTTGAAAAAGTCTAGCAAAGTCATTCTTGTCTAGTTCCATAGTAAGAGTGTTAGTGAGTCCAAGCTCGTACTGCTAGCCGCACGACAGGCCAGTAAATCAGGAGATGAGGTGTTTGGGCAAGGAATAGTGACTTTATTCAGAAAGCTGGCAGACAGAGAAGATGATGGACTTGTGTCCCAAAGAACCATCTTGCCTGAGTTAGAATTCAGGCTTCTTTTATACTAAAAGGGGAGGGAGTAAAGTCAAATACTTCCTGGTTCCGGTCTGCCTCTGGAGGAGATGTGTTAATTTCTTTCTTCCTGAAGCCATTCACAGGTGGGCCTGGGCAGCATATTTCCTGTGTGCTAAACAAAGGTATTTTAGCTCAATGTTCATTACCCGGGAGACAGGGTTCCCAGAGATGGGCCATTATGTATAATTTAAGCTTATAGGCAACGTCTCTCTAGTGATTAACTTGCAATAGAATACAAAGTTTCTTTCCTATTACGAGAGAAGATACTAAGAATTACAGTATATAAACAAGATGTTGGTAGTTTTTGAGCTCATATTCTATACCTGGCACTGTGTTGGGCAGGGGACACAGAGGAGTAAGTCAGTTCATGCTCTCCTGTTTATGCCCCCCCACCGTACATAGAAGTCAAGTGTCTGCCAAGCCAGTTTTTTGAATGACAAGTTCCATAATGCAACTTGCAGGGGTGGTGGGGATGAATGACAATATAAGCACAAGATGTGGAAGTGAGAGACAGGCCACCCCATCTCCTAGGAGGGAGGCCTAATATCCTCTGGCTATGTTTTAGCAGGCTTGAGTCAAGACAGCACTGATGGGTAAGCCATACATAAGCCATAGCTGTTCTTCAGTTTGTTTCTGCCACAAGCATTGCCTAAAACTAATGAAGCAAGAGGCATCTATTATTTAGGCTATCACCTATGACTAAACAAAGTATTACAAGAAATATTAGAATATCTGTTTGGATTTTACCTATTGTTTCTCAACTTCAAGTCTACCTGTCTTTCTTTCTTTTTTTTTAAATTTAATTTTATTTATTTTATTATACAACAGGTTCTTATTAGTTATCCATTTTATACACATCAGTATATACATGTCAATCTTAATCTCCCAATTCATCACACCACCACCCCCAGCCACTTTCCCCCCTTGGTGTCCATAAGTTTGTTCTCTACATCTGTGTCTCTATTTCTGCCCTGCACACCGGTTCATCTGTACCCTTTTTCTAGGTTCCACATATATGCATTAATATACGATACTTCTTTGTCTCTTTCTGACTTACTTCACTCTGTATGACAGTCTCTAGGTCCATCCACGTCTCTACAAATGACCCAGTTTTGTTTCTTTTTATGGCTGAGTAATATTCCATTGTATATATGTACCACATCTTCTTTATCCATTTGTCTGTTGATGGGCATTTAGGTTGCTTCCATGACCCGACTATTGTAAATAGTGCTGCAACGAACATTGGGGTTGCATGTGTCTTTTTTGAATTATAGTTTTCTCTGGTTATATGCCCAGTAGCGGGATTGCTGGATCATATGGTAATTCTGTTTTTAGTTTTTTAAAGCCTACCCTTCTCATATATGTTCCAGAGTCCCTGACGTACCTGGAGGGAAGAGTAATTGATAGTTGTTTCTTTGATCCCACAATATTCCTTAGGGAGGTTCTCAGCATAGCTGGGACTGGAGATAGCTTTTCTTTGGTTGGGTCTCAAGGGAGTATCTATATCTTGCCCTAGAACAGTGTTTCTCAAAGGATAAGTCACCTAGGACGGATTTCTGTTAAAAAAAATAAAAATTCCTGGACACACCCAAATTTGCTGATCCAGAATCCCTAGAAATGGGACTTGGATTCAACAATTTTAATATCTTTTAAGGTCATTCTTTGGCACACTGAAGTCTGGGGAAAAGTCCACTAAGGAGTAGCCTGAAGAAACTGATTTGGGTTCAAGAAACTCAGTGAATGTATCCAATATTTATAGGAGAATGAAGATGCTTTGAAGAATCCCAGATTCCCATAATGCAGGAAGACCCAGTGAGTGACACTGATGAAATCCTTCCATTAGTCACACCAATGGATCAATACTAATTTGATTAAATAAGCTTAAGGCTTTCCGTACGTAACCTTCTCTGGTGGATTCCAGCAGGAGGCATCAGTCAATTACATTTTGGTGTGAATTAACCTTATTAGCTTCATCTCCTTTAAAGAAGAGAATGGGATAAGAGAAGGAAAACAAAAAACCTTGAGAATAGGAATGTTAGCCTGCTTAAGTGTGTCTCTCATAGCTCAATTTCAAATGTAGATACATTCCCAAGACCGTCTGGGACAGTCAGTTGTATGCGACAAGTTAATGAGGCTACAGTACCTAGCTATTTAATAAATGACTAACCTAGGTGGCGTTGTAAAGGTATTGTGCACATGTGGTTAAATCAGTTAACTTTAACGAAAGGAGATTAGTTTTTATAATCTGGGTGAGCCTTATCCTATCAGTTGAAAGATCTTAAGTACAAAACAGTTGTGTAAACCAATTCCTTGAAATTAACCTCTCTCTCAATAATATTATGTATTTATAATATTCCTTTATATTATATATGACATGTACCATTATATCCTACTGGTTCTGTTTCTCTGGAGAACCCCGACTGATACACCATCTTACAAACTTCTCTTCCTATCTCAACAAAAAGGAGGTGGGGGGAGTGGGGAGGCCGGTAGGGGGAATGATGCTAAAGAGAGAGAAGAATGCCACATCCAGGGGCTTACGTTCCTGCGTTTGAGGAAGAGGACTGGGAAGCAAGATGAAGTGAGCTCCCTGCTGTAGTAGAGCAACAAGGGTTCTTAAACTGAAGGACAAATAGACTCCTTTTATTTCCAACAAGCCTCCCAGAGATGCCATCTGACCCTGACTTGAGTGCCATTCCCGTGCTCTGCCCCAGCTTCTAAACATCCTTTCCTGCATCCTTCATCTGTAGAACCATGTGAGGGGGCAAACAGCCCGCCAGTGGTCACTGTTTGGAACCCTGAAGTGTAGACTCTTTCTGCTTTATCTCCATTCTGACTCCACAACCCTATTAGTTCCTAAGATTTGGTTTTTCAAAAACAAAACAATTTTCCTGGTTGAAGGCCAAAGATGTCTATGAAATTTCTTCCCTTTGAAAATCTTCCTTATAGCGGATGAACTAACCTTCAGAGATCTATTTCACTGGCCCATTAATAACAACCTTAGAATCCAGAAATAATTTTTCATTTATGGTTTCGCAAACCTGCTCCCTACAGCACGGCCCATTAAAAACTCTCCTTATTGAAATGGAGTCGGATCAAAGATGTTGCCTTTGTTTGCTATACCTGTTAGGTGCCTGAAGGTGCTGACACTGTAGAAATCTTAGAAAGAAGTACCACAGGTCAGCGGTTATTTGCCCAGCCAAGGTAATTCATCTTATCAAAAACCAAGGATGGTGTCCATTCCACAATTCTTACTGCCTGCTTTAGTAGATGAGGTCACTAAGTGATCTGGCATGTAAGCGTTCAGCAATTATAAGAGCTGGCAACAATGAAATGGAATAAAAGCTGATTTTCAAAAATCATCTTAGCCCCAGTGGTTTCCTACCATAAAGAATCTCTTATTGTATCATACCAGAGCCTTTAGAGTTCATGTTGAGATATGTTTTGGGCATTGCTTTTTCTACATAAGAATTTAATATAAGGTTTTACATAAGAACTACAGAAGGATTTGGCACTGACTTCTGGAATTTATCCAGGACACAGCCTTTATTGTGTTCCACAGCAATTTACCTGTTTAACAAATACCACAGCTAGTAGGTGGCAGAAACAGGATTTGAACCACCCTCTGTTCAGGTTCAAAGCCCATATGCATTCTTCTTTTTTTTTTTTTAAATTGACATATAGTTGATTTACAATATAATGTTATTTTCAGGTGTACAACATAGTGCTTCAAATTTTTTCCATATGCATTCTTTCATTCACCCATTTGACAAAGCCTTATTAATCACTAAGTGTCAGGCACTGTGTTATATATGTCGCATAACCTGGAAAAAAAAGATTAAGAAGGAATAGTGATGGTGCCTGCCCACATCTACCTTCCATCAGCTGAAAGTGATGGGAAGGGACTAAGTCAGCCCCGAGGCCACCACAGTTAAGGAAAATCTGTGACGACACCTATTTACAGATAAGAAACCTCTCTCAGAAAGTTGATCTGTTCTTCCATCTTCACAGTTTCACAGTCCCAGTCCACTTCTACCTTGCCTCTCACTGCTGTGGCCTCTCCCGTTGCGGAGCACAGGCTCCGGACGCGCAGGCTCAGCGGCCATGGCTCACGGGCCCAGCCGCTCCGCGGCACGTGGGATCCTCCCGGACCGGGGCACGAACCCGGGTCCCCTGCGTCGGCAGGCAGACTCTCAACCACTGCGCCACCAGGGAAGCCCCACTTCTACTTTTTGATTTCTTAATATAGATTTGGAAAAATCCCCGCATTACGGTGAAATAGATATCCTCATTGTATACTATTTAACCATACATGTGCACTGAACAAGCCATTTAATTTCTAGAAATCTACCTTCTTAAAATAATCCAAAATATGGAGAATACTCCATGCATAAAAGTCTTTACCGCCATGTTATTTATAATTAAAAATTGGGAAGCTTGGGTAAATGCAGCCATTATGAAACAATATTAAGGTACCATATGGGTATATTATGATTAAAACCAGTTTTGGGGGGATGGTCTTACTCCCAAAAGACCAAAATGTACCAAGATGCTAAAAGTGGTTGTTTTAAAATGGTAGGGTATGTGTTAAGATGGTGTTAGGAGGATGGCTTTCTCTTATTTTTTAAACATTCTTTGTAGAGAAAATAATATGAAAAAAAATTTTTAACACCTTGGTAGAAGTTAGGACACTCCGTGCTAAGAGAACTGATGGCAATTGCTCTCCCAGTTTAATGCAGAAAAGATGCAGTGCTGGTGGCAAATTAAAAACCAGTAATGAAAAGGGAAGAGTCGTGTGTAGATGTGGTTACTGCTCTGTGTGCCGTTCTTTCACAGGCATAATACTTTAATTCTAATTGCAGTGTTTTCCTTGCAGAGTGCTTTCTGTTTTATCTTAACACAAGGACCGGAGAGACACCATTCCTTGCCAAAAGCAGTCTAGATCTTCTAAACCTCTCTGCTAATTGAGTGTCTTATCTGCCTGAAACCAGAGGACTGGGCCAAATGGTTTCCTGGATTCTCTTTTGGCTCTGGGGTCTAAACTCTGGTGATTTCACAGTGTCCCTGTTCTGGTAGCCCTGCTTTGACTTCATACCACTTCAAGGAAACAGCTGGCTCATCAAAAGAGAGCTGGGAATATTTCAAGAGCCCTGGATATATTAGGGAGAAGCTGGGCACTTTTTAAGTAGGGCTGCTCCCCGGTCAGAAAACTGGAAGACTGACAGGAGGACTTCTCCCTACTGGATCCCTGGCCAGGCAAGATGTCAATCCTAAGAGATCACATTTTGGAGGAAACCAAACAATGGGATAAGAAACTCAGTTTGAGAAACTTTGGCCAGAAGTTTAGATGCCACTTTTATATATCTCTACTTAAGAGTTGTTTCATTTTTTATAATTGTCTGGAGTTCAGTTAGGCAATGTGGAGCAAAGCCCTAAAAATGCTCATGCCCCTTGACCAAGAAATTCTAAGACCTAGGAATCCATCTAAAGGAGACAATCAGATAAGTTGGGAAGAAATATATGTACTAGACAATTTACCTGTTTAAGATAGCAAATGTCAACAGCATTAGCAACAACAACTCTATTAGTCAGGTTTTCTCCAGAAGATATATGTATATATCTTCTAATGATATGTACATATAATCATCTATATATATATATATATATATATATATATATATATATATATATGCTGTACATATAATGAGGAATTGGCTCATGTGATTACAGAGGCTGAGAAGTCCCACAATCTGGCCTCTGAAATTGGCGACCCAGGAAAACTGGCGGTGTAAGTTAGTCAGAATCCAAAAACCTGAGAGGCAGAGGAGCTGATGGTGTAAATCTCAGTCCAAGGGCAAGGGAAGATAAGATGAGAAGGAATAAAATGAGATGTCTCAGCTCCAGCAGGCTGACAGAAAAAGGGGCAAATTCCTCCATTCTCTGCTTTTTGTTCTATTCAGTCCCTCAATAGATTAAATAATGCCCACCCACACGGGGGAGGGCAATCTACTCCGTCAGCCGATTCAAATGCTAATCTCCTCTGGAAACACTCTTACAGACACACCCAGAAAAACTTTAATCTGGGTACCCCATGGTTCAAGCAAGTTAACACACAAAATTAACCTCAACAACAAATGGAAACGCTCCAAATTCCCAACAGTAGTGCATTAGTTATAGTATATACATACAATGGAATGTATATGGGCATTCAAAATGATATTGTACCTTTCATAACATATTAAATGATGCAAAGATTATAAGAGAATGTGGCTTATAACCTAATTTTGAAAAATATACACTTTTGCTTAGGTAGAAGTCTAAAAGGATATACTCCAAAACGTTAATAGTGATTTTTTTTCTTTGGAGTTTGGGGTTTTTGCTTGGCTTTAGTTCAATATATATTTTTTATTTTTGCTCATTTGTATTTCTAATATTTCTACATTCCTTGTGCAATGATAAAAGGAAATACACTTAAAAATCAGTCTTTTTCAATGTTTAAAATTTTCAAGAAAATTTTTTAAATCTTGAAATAGCTAGTGTGTGCTACTTCTGCTAAGTGAACTGCTAACACCTCGAGAGTCCTGAAGGCCACGTAAGGAAGTGTGGATTTTACCCTAAAGCATACAGAGACTGACAGGTACAGAAAAAAAATTGGAGCAGGGGAAAGAGATTTGTGGGAGGTCAAGCGAGCGATGAGGTTGGCTGGTAGTGGAGGTGGGGACAGAGGCAAAAATAGTAGAAAAAAATATAGGTGATCTGGAGGTCTGGGAAGAAAAATGTCATAGCCAAACCTTGGTGGACTTTGGCTTCAAGATTACAGAAAGGTAGATGCCACAGATTTGGGTTAATAGGCAGAGTCTAGAGTATTTGCCAAGGCTTACAAGACAAGGCTTAGGGAGGTTTGATTACCGGGACTATCCATGGGACTTGGTAGGTCGATAGGCAAGTTAAGTCCAAGATCTGGGCAGTCAGTAGGGCAGGGGAAGCAAGAAGCTACTAGCTCTTAGTTCACGTGTGATGAGCAAAGGTATGGGGAAATTACAAACAAACAAACAAAACCGAGGCTCCTCAGCCAATGGATTGAAAAGTCGCTTTTCCAAAACCATGTAGCTAATAAAGAGAGTCAAGATTTGAACCCAGGCCTGTCACACTTCCTCTCCACTGGCCCTTTCTTGAACACAGATCAAGGAGCAAAACAGTTGGGTGGAAAGCAAGCAGACCCTGGATTAAGATCTGAGCGTACAGCTCTGCTCAGAGCTGATGTTATTGCTGGGCTCCCTAAATATTTGTTGAGTGAATTTGTTTTTGCTATTATTATTATTTCTGCATCTGTCCCTTGACCGGGTCTTCAGCTACATCTTGCCCTACTTCCTCCTTCAATGACTGTGCTTCAGCACACGGACCTTTCACCCACTCTGACGTGGTGGTTGAAATGCTGCCCGGGCCAGGCAGGTAAATGAGGGAAGCGGACCCAATAGGATGGGCTGATGAACGGGGAAAGCTCATGTCAAGTCTAAAGAGGGTAGCAGCTCCCCCTTTCTTTCCACTGTCTGCTGCACTGGACCCTAAGCTGTATGAGGGCAGAGTGCAAGTGTGTTTTTATTCATCATCGTATCCTGAGCAGAGCGCCTGACACATAATAAACACTCAAGAAATGCTTGGGGACGCATGAATGGAAGGATGCCAGGGTGTATAACTGAATCATGGCAGAAGCCATGTTCTGAAGTCTTGGCAGTGAGTGAGAAGCTTCTAAACTCTCCGATGCAAGGTAAACAACAGCCTTCATAATTGTCGCATAGGGTGAGTGAAAATGTTACTGCTCTCCAATCTCAGTGGCCGACTACAACAAAAGCTTATGTCTAGCTTAGGTAACAGTTCAGCATGCGTGTGCCTGGTCTACGGGACCTCCTCCAAGTGTTGGTTGCGACTGAGGAGCTAGGCTCCATCTATCCAGTGGTTCAATCCTTCCCTGGAACAGGGATCGGCTGTTCCCTACAACAGGGTCTTCTGTAGAAAACCAGCTAGTAAATATTCCAGGCTTCGAAGGCCATAAAGTGTTGGTCACAACTACTGAACTCTATAGCATGAAAGCAGCCACAGACCATAAGCACATAGGCTCTAGGGCATCAGAGACCGATCTCAGATCTCTGCTTCTAGCCAGCGAAGGAAGAGACAGTGTGGGTAATCATACGGGAGATTGTTATGAACCAGACCCATAAGTGGCAGTCTCACTGGCCATAACTCAGTTTACCTGACCTCAACAAACGTTGGAGTGAAGAGGGCTGGGAAATGCAGCTCAGCTGTGTGTCCAGGAGGAAAAGAAAACTAGGTTTAGGGAGCTCTGAGAACTATCTTCTCTCCAGCTTCCCTTCTACTCAAGGAGAATCTGTTAACTTCTTTCCATACACAGAGCACCCTCAACCTTCTCCTAAGGAAGCAATCCACAATCCCAACCAGGGGCTTCCCTGGTGGCGCAGTGGTTAAGAATCCACCTGCCAACGCAGGGGACACGGGTTTGAGCCCTGGTCTGGGAAGATCCCACATGGCGCGGAGCAGCTGAGCCCGTGCGCCACAACTACTGAGCCTGACTGAAGCCTGCGCGCCTAGAGACTGTGCCCTGCAACAAGAGAAGCCACCGCAGTGAGAAGCCCTCGCGCCGCAACAGAGAAGCCCCTGCTCGCCGCAACTAGAGAAAGCCCGTGTGCAGCAACGAAGACCCAACACAGCCATAAATACATAAATAAATAAATAAATAAACAAACAAAATCCCAACCAGGCGTTGCATCCCGCTCAAGGTCCAGGACCTCCTGGTGATGCAGGCCTTCTCCATCAGGTCCACATGTGGTTCCTCATGGTCGTCCCTCACCCTTCCCTAATGAACAATTATGGGACAGGGATGGTACATCCATAGACAAGCAAACAAAAACCACCCTCCTATTTGGGAGGGATAAGAACAGAAAACACAAAGCAAGCACTGGTCCACACATTTATAAAATCCCACTGTACAGACCTTCTGAAAAGTCTCTACCCTGTTTGACTAGGGCCTGGTTCAGCTCTCTGCTGAAAGCCCTCTTGTCCCTGGCCTCTATCGCTACCCTCTTGGAGCTTCCATCTTGTCCATCATCTTCTTTGGCCACATCTGAAGTGATCTCCTTAGGGCCTTCACAGCTTTGTAGGTTGCTTCCTGTTGGATTGACTTACAGGCTCAAAAGCTGTTTTACATTTCAAAGACATTTAAAAGGTAGTCATAATATCTTCAACAAATAAATTTCCTTTTAAAACTTAATAAGCTTCTAGTCAGTTTTTACACCACTAAAACAGCCCAAATTTTACCTACACATAAATTCTCAAATTTACTTTATTTCTCTGTTTCTTCCTCCTAAGCCATTCTCCCTCAATTTAATGGCCTCTACCCCATGTCCAACTAAAAGAATACATGGGAAGGCCACATTCCTAATCTGATCTTTGCGCCAAGGCTAAGTCTTTTGTTTAACTGAGGAGTACCACTGGCCTTTAATACTCAAAGCTTTATCTCCTAATATTTGGGAATCTAAAAGCATCAGCTATCCTAACATTTCAACACCTCAGATTTTATTACTCTGTATTCTTTTTCATTTCAGCTTGCAAACCATCCAATTTTTTCCTGAATCATTTTTTCCCCCTATAAAACATTACCAAAGACAGCTAATGGTAGCCAATACACACTAGCACTCAAATTACTTCCAGCCACCTTCCCATGTTCTCTGTTTCCACAAGCACACGGTCTTCCTTCAAGTTTCTGCAAGCGACCATTTTTCAAAGTGTCTCGCCACTTTACAGCGTAGTATCCATCATTCCAGCTGCTACCATCAGTTTTCTTACCCTTCACCACCTCACTCACATATTTTAGGTTTATGCTATGGCAGCACCCCACTTCAAGGTTTCTGAACTGTAATAAAAGTACCAACATTCCGGTGGTTTAAAATAATAAAATATTTTTTGACCTGAAACAGTCCAACACAGGTGGCCATGGTTAGACGGATCTCCCACGTAGCTTTCTTCCACATGGCAACTCAGGAACCCAGGCTGCTTCCAGCCTAGAGCTTCACCATCCTCCAGGGTCCTGGAGTTCACCAGGTCTCTGCATCCATCCAGCCACTAGATCCGTGATTGACCCATGTTCCATTGGCCAGAACACAGTTAAATGGCTCCACCCAACAGCAAAGGATTCTGGGAAATACAGATTCGCAGTGTGCCCAGGAGGAAAAAAACGATGGTGGTGAGCAAACAGCATTCTCTCTGAGCAATGGTTTATGTGGTATGATTTTCCTGATGGTAGGCAGTCACGGGGTCACCAAGCCTATAGGAAAGTGATCCTTCTCTCCCTCCTCTCAGCTTCCATGTTTTTGTTTGTTTGTTTGTTTTGCGGTACGCGGGCCTCTCACTGTTGTGGCCTCTCCCGTTGCGGAGCACAGGCTCCGGACGCGCAGGCGCAGCGGCCATGGCTCACGGGCCCAGCCGCTCCGCGGCATGTGGGATCCTTCCGGACCAGGACACTAGCTCGTGTCCGCCGCATCGGCAGGCGGACTCTCAACCACTGCGCCACCAGGGAAGCCCAGCTTCCATGTTTTGTTCATGAAAAAAAGAAACTGAGGGTTGCAGGGAAAAGCAGAAGCTTCAAGAAACAGACACAGTGAGGTAGAGAGAGCAAACAGGGAAAGCCTGTGGATGAGAGGCCTCTCCATTGACAGCTGAAGCCTTGGACAGCTGTAAAAAGGCAAACCCTGTGTTAAATGGCTTCAATCTGTGAACATGGGCCAGGGATCTTAACACCATGAGTTGAAAAATAGTTGAAACTTTTTTCTCTGGATAAAGTAAGCTAGAGAACTAGATTTAGCTGTGAGTTAATAGAGTTCAATATGAGAAGGATAGTTATTTCTAGCTAGACATTTATATATCTTTGGATAATATTCTTTATCGTATGCTTTTGTTTTTTAATTTTGTATTTTAGGATTTGTTATCTGTTTAATTTTGGAAATCATCATTGATTGGATTGGGAACCTTTTTTATTCTTTTTACTTGGCTGCATTCATTAATTTAGTTCATCCATTCCTTCAATAAATATTTAAGTTCTTTTAGGGCTAGGCACTGTGCTAGGTATTATTCACAGGCAAACTGGTCCCTGCCCTTGTGGAACTTACAGTCTAGTGGGTAAGACAGACATTCAACAAATATTCTGGGACCAAGAATTATTTGTTTTAGGATTCTATGGTGATGAAGTACGAGGTTAAGTCTATAATAGTATCTGGTTATGAAGGAGAAGTACAAAAAGTTTTCAGTGTATCACACAAAAGCCTTTTTTGAGGTGCCAAGGACCTCTTTGGTAAAAATCACATTTTTAAAATTTGTAAATAAAAAAAATATATATTTAAAGTTACAAAAGGACATGTAGTGAAAAAGTGTTTTCCTGCCTGCCACCTCTGTCCCAGCCTCCTAACTTCTCTGCCTGGAAGTTACTAGTCTTCCTAGTTCTTTGAATGTCTTTATTTTAAAACATCTTCACAACAGTTGGCAATATTATATGTACCGTTCCATTTCTTGTTGTTTTTTACTTAGTGTATATTCCAGAGATTGTTCCATGATAGAGAGTTTCTTCATTCCTCTGTAAGGGCTGCATGGTATTCCACTGTATGGATTACCATAACTTATTTAATTAGCCCTGGTGTTAGTTCCCTTTGGCTGCTGTAACAAGTTGCCACAAATTTAGTGGCTTAAAACAACACACATTTATTATAGTGCAGTTCTGGAAGTCAAAAGTCTGAAATGGGTCTCACTGGGCTAAAATCAAGGTTTCACAAGGACTTTGTTCATTTCCAGAGGTTCTAGGAGGGAAATCAGTTTTCTCACCTTTTCTACCTTCTAGGAGCTGCCTGCATCACCAAGAGTCAATTTGCTCTAAAGCCAGTTTGTTGAATGACCTTTAGAAAACTGGCCTAAAGCCACTCTGAGTAATGGCAAAATTAGCATATTTCCTCTCTCTACTTCCTTATCTCCTGCTGTTAAAGAAAAAATTATGACACTTGTTAAAGACAGTAAAGCCAACTTTATCCAGGAGAACTACCACAATAGGTATTGTAGTAGGGGAGAGAGATCAGGCTTGACTCCAAATACAACAAGGAAAAGTGAGAATTTATAGCCAAGGAGCAAGTGGATGGAAAATTACCAACAGAAAACCTCAAGGCTAGGGAGATTCTTGCTAGACCAACATGATTCTTGCTGAAGACAGGTCAGTTGATAAGATACCAAGCAAGGGGGATGAGGAATTTGATCAGATATCAAGATTGGAAGTTTTCCTAACACTGATCCAGCAGGATTCTTGATGAAACTGGACTAAATGGGCCATAGACAGAGTCCAAAGTCAGGGATTAATCAGAAAGAGGACTCAGAAGAGCCTGATATAAGTTTGGTCAAAGGAGAGATAATTTGCCACTACCCACAACCCCCCTCTTTAGTTGATTATTTCAATTTTCCTTAGTGTTTATTGTTATACCTTGGAGTAAAATTATACCTGCCTTACTTATCTTTTTACCCCTCATCATAAATGGTGGGGAAATCTGCATATTTGTCTTTCATCTTATCTCTTTTTTCCCTCCAACTTGTTTAGTTATCTCATTTATATTTTGTCATGATTTATACATAACATTTGCAGTCTGTTCTGGACTGTTTTCCTCACAGTTTTAGTTTTATCAATTAAGTGAATTGAATGAACCTTTTGACCATAGTGTTTTCACTTAACATTTGATTAGCTGACGTTTGACCTCTTCAAAGAGATCGTGGGATCTTTATTCCTTGAGTTTTTATATATTCAAAAATGTTTGTCTGTTGCTTTTATAGCTGAAAGACAGTCTGGGAATAAAAATTTGGGATCACAATTTCTTAAATGTTTGTTCAGTGCTACTCCGCTTCCTTCTAGTATTGAATATTGATACAGAGAGGTCTGAAGTCATCTGTTGGTTTCTCCTGATGGATGACTTATAAATTTTGACTGAATACTCAAACTATTCGCTTTTTTTCTAATGTTAATTTTTTCTTGCCCCACCAGCCCAATTCCCATTACCCAGAGGCAGCAATTTTCAGCTTTCTCAGATATTTCTTTTGGTATGTACCTCTGTACTAAATAAGTGATGCTATTTCATAATTTTTCAGATATGGATATTATGTATTGATTTCCTACAATGGAGGGTTAGCTCTTTTACAACCCAACTCCAGCTCATATCATCCATATACACACAGGTACATACAACTATACACTTCCCCTCCTTTCCTCTTCCTCACCATTTGGAGTTAAATCAATATCCAGTGATCATATTATGACCATTTAACTATTATTCACATCCCAGCTATGTGGTATACAATGATTACATTTCCTTTTTTGAACAACTTTTTGTTTGTTGATTTTTTCTTCTGTTAGGTTTTCTGGAGTTAAAAATTGCCTCCTTTTTGTGTAATTTTTCATGTAGCAGTTCCAAACCCTTACCAGAACTGAAAACGTCCTTTGTATATATTCAAATATATCAAGTATTGTATACATTTCCTATTCTTCTTGAAAAATCTCTTTCTTGGATTCCCATGTCCTGCTCCAGCCTGGACTGTGTGTGTCCTGGGCTCTGGCCAGTTCTCAGCCTAGGACTTCCCTTCATCATCATCCTGGGAATTCCTTTCCTGCCTGGAGTCCTTATGAACTACAAGGTTTTTTTATTCTTGGTTATGTCCTCGTTTTGTCAGCTCACATCTCCTGCTAGCCTCTGGGAAAGTGTGCTTGGAAGGACAGTTCTTGAGATCTTGAATTCTCAGATGATCTTTGTTTCACCCTTACAATTTATCATTTGACAGGATATGGAATTCTAAGTGGGAAATAATTTCATAAAATTTTTTAAGAAATTGCTTCATTGTCTTCTAGTGCTAATGTTGTTAAGTCCTTCGCCAATCTGATCCGCAAACACTTGTATGTTCTCTCTGGACTCTTTTAGAAACTCTTCTTTATCTCTGATGCTCTGGAAATTTGCAACCATCTATCTCAGGGGAAGTCATTTCCATTTAGTGTGCTGACACTGGGTGCTTTCAATCTGAAAAATCATGTACTTGAATAATGAGAAAGTTTTTTATTATTTATTTAATAATTTCCTCCCTTTCATTTTCTTTTTTCTTATTTTTTGAAAATCCAAATATTTGCCTATGAATTCCTAGTAATCTATTAATTTTCTTTCCATGTTTTATTTCTCCCCATCCCTGCTTTTATCTAGGAATTTTTTTCTTAATCTTTTATTTCTTCTTTTGGAAATGTCAGTTTCTGCCGACGATTAATTTGAAGAAATTCCTCTTTGTTTTTTTAATGTTCCATGTAGAAATATCTATGTAGATGTTCTTGTTTCATGGATGTGATGTATTCTCTTATTTCTCTGAATTATTAATTTTATTAAAGTTTTCTTCTACTCTTTTCATTGCTTCTTCCACAATTGTTTTAATTGGTTTTCTTCTTTTTTTTTTTTTTTGTACTAGAAAATTTCTTCAAATGTGTAATGATCCTTTGCTGTCAGTTCATATTTAAGAGTGAAGCACTTAACATATACACACTATTGTATATAAAATAGATAACCAACAAGGACCTACTGTATAGCAGAGGGAAATATACTCAATATTTTATAATAATCTATGAGGAAAAAGAATCTGAAAAAGTATAGATAAATATATATACATATGTAAAACTGAATCACTGTGCTGTATACCTGAAACTAACATGACATTGTAAATCAACTATGCTTCAATTAAAAATAAATAAAATAAATTTTAAAATAAAAATAAATTTAAAAAAAGGAATGGAGCACTAAAAAGTGGATTGGGACTCAATTGCACTGATGGGGCTTGGAAATTGGTTAGCCTCAGTGGGGAGTAATTAGGAGAGACTTGGTCCTTTCTTTAGGGGTCTTTTCTCTTGTAACCAGTGACTTTCATCTGAAAGAAATTCCCCAGTTGCACATAAGGATTGGGCCAGGGTTAAGCATGATGGTTAGAATTCTGGAACCTGAGAAAAAAAAACGTCAGAGGGTGGTTGTCACCTCTTAGTAAGTAGATTTGTGTCACCCCACCTTTAAGGTGTTCCTGATGCCCCCAGGTCCAGAGTCAGTCTGTCTGGTTTGGGTTCTCGAGCAAGTACTCTCCAGCTTTCTGCTGAGGCTCTTAAGAAGAGGTCTTATGGCTGTTTGGGATCATGAAGAGATGGAGGAGGTGGGGTTTAACTTCTCTTTTTAAACATTTATAATAATTTTTCTCGTTTTCAATGCCCCCTGCATTCCTGTCTTCAGAACTACCTGTTGCGTCCAATATCTGAGTTTCCATGAGAGCAATCTTTGTTTCTTGTGAGCTTTATATACACACTGGCCCACATTTCAGCTTTCTTTGCTGTGCTAGGTCAATTACCACTTGCTTTCCAGTTCCAAAATGTTGACTTACATCATCCTCTCCTCCCGTTCTTTTTGTCTATGTGGGGTTTTGCCTTTTAATTTATTTACCATCTTGTCAATGAAGTTGTGAGAGGACATTGAGATAAGTGCACAATTCCATCTGTGGCAGCCATGAAGATGCACTTCTCAGCTGCCCTCCTGCAGGGAGTATGATTGACTCAAGGCACAGCTGTTATGCTCTGAAATCTAATACCACGTGTGGAGGCAGTTTCCCTACTAGCTGCTCTCAGTCAGTGATGGAGGGTGGCAGGGATACTGGGGCAGGCTCATTCCCGGGAGATGTGAGGCCCTGCTAATGGACAGTGTTGACTGAAGGACAGATGCCTCATCAGCCTTGCCAACAGTCTCTTAGAAGTGCATCACAGTCTAAGGCCTGACTTACCTACTCACTTCCTTCCTTCCTTCCCTCTCTCCTTCACAGGGCTCACTCAGACTCCTCATTCTTTCTCCCAGGTGTTTCCCCACCTCCCCACCCCACCCCAAATTTCTTGCACCTTGAATCTTGTCTTGGTGTCTGATTTTTGGAGAACCTGGGTTGATATACTGTCCAACATTTTAATCTGGAAATCAAGAATTCTTTTTCTAGATTTGAAGTCTAGAGACTTTGCTGAGATATAATTATCATTGGTCATTTTTGTCAATTTTTCCTAAGGCACATTATGCCTTTTGACTCTTGTCTTATTTTATTTCTGGGAACTTTTCTTAAATTACGTTTATGCTCACTTATTTGTTCCTTTTCTTTAGGGATACCAATTATGTGTGTTTAACTTTAATTTTTTTCTCCCCACCTATCATCTTTTGTTAATCAATTTAATTTTATTTTATCAATCCTCTCCTCCCTCTGTCATACTCATAGCTGTGACTATTCTCCTTTATTCTAATGTGACCCTCACTTCTAATAATATTATATTTTTGTCTTTCACTCATCTGTCATTTTTTCTGTCCTCTCAACACTTATTTCCCCAAATTCTTGTAGATCTACTTTGAGCTCTTATTTTAAATAGGCATTTCCTTCATTAAATGTTTTTAATTCATGGCAGTGTATTTAGTAATAATTCTCATTTGGTTCATAGCAAAATTCTTCTGGGGTATAGTCTTTATCTGCCATTTGGTTTTTGTTTTGTTTTGTTTTGACTTAAAACAACAGAAATTAATTTTCTCACAGTTCTGGAAGCTAGAAGTCCAAAATTAAGGTGTCAGCAGGGCTACGCTCTCTCTGAGACTCTGGGTAGAATCCTTCCTTGCCTCTTCCTAGCTTCTGGAAGTGTATCTGCCATTTGTTTTCCATGTTCCTTCAACATTTTTTAAAACTAGCATTCCATAGATTCAGCGTGGGTCCTTTCTAGCTATTACTCACCTTTGAATGAAGGAAAATTCTTCATGAACTGGACATTTGCAGGCTGCTCACAGCTCAGAGGCTTTGCTTTGTAGTATAGTAGTAGGAGTATAGCTCTGCTTTCAAACTACAGCTCTGGCCCATAATAGCTGCATGATTTTAGTTCTGCAGAAAAGAGGTAATAATAATAGCTTTTATCTCACTGAATGTATGAGGACTAGTACCTGAATTAATACATGAAAAGGCATGTTGACCAGGCACTGTAAGAACGTGATAAATAATACCTTTTAAAAAATCATCTCTCAGTATCTTTTTGTGCTTCCATTTTTATTTTCCTTTATCTGGCAGCTTTTTTTTTTTTGCGGTACGCGGGCCTCTCACTGTTGTGGCCTCTCCTGTTGCGGAGCCCAGGCTCCGGACGCGCAGGCTCAGCGGCCAAGGCTCACGGGCCCAGCCTCTCCACGGCATGTGGGATCTTCCTGGACCGGGGCACAAATCCTTGTCCCCTGAATCGGCAGACTCCCAACCACTGCCCCACCAGGGAAGCCCTATCTGGCAGCTTTTCCTCACTTCAGAGGTTACCTGTATCTCAGAGTGACGTATATCTACTAGATTTGTGTAAGATGCAGTTCATATTTCTGGATTTTTTTCTCCTTATTATTAAATGATTTCTTTTAGAAAAGGGGGGGCAATCCTGTCTCTACTTTACCGCTTCTAAGCATCCAACAGGACTTGACATTTAAATTAAGATATGAGGGACAAGTGGGAATAAAGTAGATAAAAGTAGGGACAGGTGGAGGAACATTCTAGAAAAGGAAAACTCACGTGGCTTCTCCAAGATGGGAAAAAACTGTGAAGTTTGAAGAACTGAAAAGACTATGAGGCTGTAATACAAGGAAGGAGAGGGAGAGTGGGGTAAGATTAGGCTGCAAGCAGGCAGGCTTCCACACAGCTTTAAGCAACACCGTTCCCCTAAAAGCACCACAGCCTTTAAGACAGCCAGTTTACGCTCCTCAATTTTTGGTTGTCTAGGGAAGGACTCATAGGAAAGGAAATGTGAAAGAGCTTGAGTCTCCTTTGGGGCTGGATTTTAATGCCAAACTTGAAGCTATCCATTGTCTTTCCTTAAAAAAAAAGATTAATCACTGACACTCTATTGGATGATAATCTAGATGATGTTGGACAATGTTGAAAACATTTTTTTAATTTTTATTCCAAAATATGTTTACTTCATCACTTCTAAGATGACACTAAGTTTAAGATACACCATCACTTATGTCTCACTTATGCTGCCAGCTGAACCATGACATGCCACTAGTGGTAAGACATAGTTCCATTTTATTTATTTATTTGTTTGTTTGTTTATAAACACCTCCTTTCCAGTGTTTTATTTTAATGTCAAACAAATTTCAATTAAAAATGATTTGTTGGGGCTTCCCTGGTGGCGCAGTGGTTGAGAGTCTGCCTGCCAATGCAGGGGAGATGGGTTCATGCCCCAGTCCGGGAAGATCCCACATGCTGCGGAGCAGCTAGGCCCATGAGCCATGGCCACTGAGCCTGCACGTCTGGAGCCTGTGCTCTGCAATGGGAGAGGCCACAACAGTGAGAGGCCCGCATACCGCAAAAAAAAAAAAAAAAAAAGATTTGTTTTATAATTTTGAGCATACACACACATAAAAATCCCCAAACGTGTAGAAAATAATTAATATGGGAAAGACACTCTGCTAAGTGTTCTGAAGTTGTTCTAAAAGGGGGAAGGGGGGTGGTATATAGATTGTGTATTTTTAGATTCAGGCATTTGTTCATGACAGTATTAGTTGGAAAGATGTTTTTTGTTCAATACAACATTGATCTAATGATAGTTTTCTTTAATATTTTTTAGAAAGAAAACTAGCTGTTTACCTTATTAGTTTGTTTAGAAGTAGAACATGGTACTTTTGTTTTCTTTTGTTTGAATTTCATTTTATTTTTTTTAATACAGCACATTCTTATTATCTATTTTATACATACTAGTGTATATAGGTCACTAATTCATCCCACCACCACCGCCAACCCCTTCACCTGCCACCTTCCCCCTTGGTGTCCATACGTTTGTTCTCTACATCTGGGTCTCCATTTCTGCCTTGCAAACTGGTTCATCTGTACCATTTCTCTAGATTCCACATATATGTGTTAATATGCAATATTTGTTTTTCTCTTTCTGACTTACTTCACTCTGTATGACAGTCTCTATGTCCATCCACGTCTCTACAAATGACCCAGTTTCTTTCCTTTTTATGGCTGAGTAATATTCCATTGTATATATGTACAACATCTTTATCCATTCATCTGTCAATGGGCATTTAGGTTGCTTCTGTGACCTGGCTATTGTAAATAGTCCTGCAATGAACACTGGGGTGCATGTGTCTATTTGAATTATGGTTTTCTATGGGTATGTGCCTAGTAGTGAGATTGCTGGGTAATATAGTAATTCTATTTTTAGTTTTTTAAGGAACCTCCATACTGTTCTCCATAGTGGCTGTATCAGTTTACATTCCTGCCAACAGTGCAGAAGGGTTCCCTTTTCTCCACACCCTCTCCAGCATTTGTTGTTTGTAGATTTTCTGATGAGATAAGTGCACAATTCCATCTGTGGCAGCCAAGGAGTACTTCCCAGAACTTCTGCTGCCAGTGTCCTTGTCCCCGCAGTTAGACCCTCCCATTCTAACTGGTGTGAGGTGATACCTCATTGTAGTTTTGATTTGCATTTCTGTAATAACTAGTGATGTTGAGCAGTTTTCATGTGCCTGTTGGCCATCTGTATGTCTTCTTTGGAGAGATGTCTAT